>NW_027530847.1:688877-727878 GCF_008692635.1 Crocuta crocuta
CGGGCCCGACCCTTCTTGGCCGGCTGCGGGGCTTCCCTGCAGGCTGTGCAGATGCTGTCAGCCGCCGCCGGGCGGTGGGCAGCAGCGGGCTAGAGGCCCTGGTGAGGGGCCGAGCCTGCCTGGGCTGCATTGGGTATCGGTGGCGTGTACGAGCCCTGGGCCCAGCTCCTGGATCCTCCTCACCCTGCGCCACGTCTACACGTCTGGGGGACCCTGGGCGAGTTTGCTATAGCTTCTAAGGGCCTCGAGTTGTCTCCCGTGAATTGGGCGGTCGGGCGTTAATGCAGCCCTCGAACGGTTCCCAAGCCTATCATAAATGTCATTCTCTCAGAGAGGCCTTTCTTTGACACTTCCCCTCACCCCCCCACCCCACTTCTAAAGTAGGTCCGCATTGTTATTAAGTCACAGCCCTGAATTCGTTTCTCTCACATTACTTTCTTGGTCTGTAATTACATATTTCTTTGTTGTCTACCCTTTTTGTCGCCTGTGTCCAACCTTAGGCTGAGTTCCAAAAGGTGCAGGGACTCTGTTTTGCCAATGTGGAGTGTCATGGTTAAGAGCGAGGACTTTGGAGTTAGGCCTGAATTCAAATTCTTGCTTGAGCAAGTGACCTTTTGGTGCCTCAGTTTCCTCATATGTAAAATGAGGGTGGTGATTTGTAACCTGCGTGTTAAGGTGTCCCGAGAATCAATGGAGACAATTGTGTAAAGCGTTAAGTGCATTTTTGTTGCTTAGTAAGGGTTGAAGGATAATCAGTTAATCAGTTAATGCTGTACTTGGTATCTAACTTATAATAGGCGCCCAATATATGATTAGTATTTTTTGAATGAATGGAGGACACTGCTTTGGAGTGAGGCAGGATGAAAAGACCTAGACTCATGGAGCTGAACNTTAGGTTGTGAACACAACTGTAAAGCATTACTTAATTTAAAGACAGCTTTTGCATATAGAAACTTTTTGAAGGATGCACAAGAAATTAATAAAGTGGTTGGTGGGAGTAGGCGCCAATTGGGTAGATCGGGGAGTGAATAGGAGTGAGATTTTCATGGTATACTACATATAGTATATTTGAGCCATTTCAATATTACTCAAATGATTAAAGGGACAGAATAAAGGTTAAAAGAAAAAAGCAGGTGGTCTCTGTTCTAGCAGGTTACAGATGAAGAAACAGTTCTGGGTGAGCAGTATTTTCCTGAACATCAGATAATCATAGTTGAGTAACTTTTCCCCCCTTGCATTCTTCTTTATCTGCCTTAACATCCTGGAAATACTTGCTCTCTTGTTCTTTAAACCAAAATGCCTTACTTAACTGGGTTGTAGGGGCAGGCAGAGAAGGAATGAACTTACTGAGCGCATACTTTGGTTCAAGACATTGAGCAAGGTATGCATACAAGTCTTCATTTAATTTTCAGTCTTCTGAATTAGGTGTTGGAACTCCTGTCTTATCACAGATGAGGAAACAGGCTCCTAAAAGTTAGGTAATCTCCTAAACACCCATTTTGCTAATCCTTTACATTCTGAGGGCAGAAGGGAGCCACAGAAGTCATTCAGAATAATAAATGAGGCAATTTAGGATACTAATTTGTTTCCCGTGCTGGAGGACCTGGACTGGGAGGAGATTGGAGAAGCTCACCAGATAGAAGGGTGGTAGAATATTCTTGAGCCTGGGTTAGGCAAGTTGTTTTAATGAGTAGTTGTATGTGGGTATGGGAACTATTTCAGGGGTTGAGAGGAACTACCTTCCTAAAACTACTCTTCCTTGCCCCTTCCCCCATACCACCTTTCCCCACATTACAGGTAAATTATTTCCTCACTGTGCTATGGAACAGCTATTACTGTACCATAGCACAGTAAGCATGTCCGTTGTGGCATGTGGTATACTGGGAAAGACCAGATTAAAAAATTTTTTTTAAGTTGTGGTAAACACATAAAGTTTCCCATCTTAACCGTTTTTAAGTGTACAATTCAGCATTGTCAAATATAGTCACACTGTTGTGAATCAGATGTCCAGGATTTTTCCAACTTGCCAGTCTGAAACTCTATACCCATTAAACAACTTCCCTCCCATCCCCTGGAAACCATCATTCTACTTTGTTTCTATGAATTAGACTAGGTTTGTTTTTTTTTTTAATTTTTAATGTTTTATTTATTTCTGAGAGAGAGAGAGAGAGACAGCATGAGCAGGGGAGGGTCAGAGAGAGAGAAGGAGACACAGAATCCAAAGCAGGCTCCAGGCTCTGAGCTGTCAGCACAGAGCCTGGCTCAAGGCTCGAATGAATTAGACTAGTTTTGATACTTCTTAGAAGTGAGGTCAAACAGTATTTGTCTTTTTGTGACTGGCTTATTCCAGTTAGCTTAATGTCCTCAAAGTTCATTCATGTTGTAGCATATAACAGGATTTCCTTGGAAAAGACCAGATTTTAAAGGAAAGTGGACCTGGATTGACCCATGTTCCATCACTTATCAGCTGAGTGATCCAGGTGACATTATTTAACCTTTCTGAACCTTAGTTTCCTTATTGCTAAAATGTCAATAATATCTATCTCACAGGGCTCTTAGGATTACGTGAAATAATAGGTCTAAAAAGCTTGGCCAGTATGAGGCAGATAGTAGATGTTCAGTAACTAGTTGATGTCAGCTTGTAGCTATTAGATTGGGTTTCTCAAGGGAATTTGTCTTATTTTTCTTTGAAACAGAACCTGAAACAGTGGCAGGCCCTTGATACTCAGGACTCAGAAAATTGTTTGAATTAAAATACTGCTTGGGGGAACCTGGGTGGCTCAGTCGGTTAAGTGTCCCCCTTTGGCCCAGGTCATGATCTCAGGGTTCGTGAGTTGAAAAAGACCAAATGAGTTTATACATTTAAAGCACTTACAATAGTATTTTTACATATGGTAAGCATGCTAAAAAGGTTAGCAAATACTGTTTAACAAATATTCTATATTCTGATGGATCCTAAATCTATATTTCCATCCAGATTTCTCCATTTAACTCCAGATAGGTATATCCAAATATTGTCTCAATACCTCCACTTAGATGTTTCATGAGCATCTCAAAACTCAGTATGTTAAATAAAATGCCTGATTCCTCTTTGGCCAAACCTGATCATCCCCAAGTCTTCCCTGTTTCTCTAAATGGAACTTAAGAGAAGTCTGGGAGAAGACTCTGGACCACATGTTTTATTTAGAATGGGCCTGTCCTATGTGGATTTCAGTGTGCCTTATTTTCTTTTCTCCCATTGAATTCGCTCTCTGTCAAAGTAATAAAGTAGTGCTGATATGGTGCTGTGGCATTTACAGAGCCTGTGTATATTTATCAGCACATGTGATTCTTACGGCAAATCAGATCTTATAAATCCCTTGCTTAAAACCCTCCAGTGGCATCTCACTGCAATTAGAATCAAACCCAGATTCCTTACCATGAGCGCATAAGACCTGCATGATCAGTAGGAGTTGAGGGAAAAGGATATAGACTAGGCAGATCCTAGGCTCGGGGCAGAGTAACTCTCACAGGTCATGACCCACCACCCCTAGAGCTAGTCCTTCAGTTTGACAGTCTGGAGGAGAGAGGGCAAGATGGCGGAGAAGTAAGGAGCTCCGTACTTGCACTCGCACCCATACATCACACAGTTTGACAGTCTGGTGACAAACTAGGTTATGGCATCCTCATTCTGTTTCCCAAATGCCAGTCATTGCTTCCTTCATGATTACTTGCATATCTAAATTCTACCTGAATATTACTTCAAGTTTTTTCTCGAGCTTAACCCCTCCTTTTTTAAAAAAATTTCAATAAATTTGTTTTAGCCTCATTCTAAGCACTAGTGTTTGTGAAACCTAGGGGTTTAAGTCAACTATAGTCTTCCCTTGCCTGTGAAGGGTAATTTGATATTAAAAAACCCCTGGATTGGATACATTCTCATAAACTAAAAATATAAATATTTTCATTTTAACAGGAAGTTCTGTATTCACATACCATAAAATTCACTCCTAATTATATTGAAGCAAAACAGATCCCACTACAGTGGACACAAGTATTCATTGGTTAACATTTGTTATCAGAATAACCTAAGAAGGTATTTAATCTTGAATTATTTTTTAAGACTGCTATTTACTTGCACTAAATATGATGTTATAAGGCATTAGATATCTTACACTTAGGACTAACAAATAAGATGCACATTTATGTTTATGGAATTCACCCTTTAATTACTTAACAAGAAAAACAGTAAAGACAGACTAAGTCAATGAAAACTAAGTGCTTGGAAATGTCATATCCACTGAACAGGTTGACAGCTTAGGCAACATGATGTAAGAGATTATCGCTGCTATAAACTGTCAAACCACAAGTACTCCAAGGGGAGAAACCCATACAACACCTGCCAGTAATTCAGCTTTGAAGATGCCTGGATTGGTGGCTCTTTCATCACAGTACTTAGCTGTTCACAAGGAAAACAAAATCCAAATGATTATTTTTAAATGGAACTAAGTGCCTTGTAAGACAACATAGAGGTGGTAAAAGAAATTCCTTGTGAAGTTGGATATTTGGAGAACTATTGGAAGCTCTCTAGGTATTATAAGTCTTGTAACTAAAAACAGCAATGCTCTGCCCCACTTTTTGCCCCCAAATTGTACCCTCCTGAGGCAACCACTGTCCACGCTGTAGCTGTTTGTTTTGCAGAGGAAGGGTCCTCTAGGAAACAGAATAGCCAGTATTTCTAAGTAACATGCTATTGCTTGACTTTTCAGTTTTAGACATTATCTGTTTTCTTCCTCTGTAAACTAGGATTTAATTCACAACACCCTATGCTACATATTTCCTTTTTGTTCTCCTAATGTGGTTATATCACTTTTTGGGCCATTGACATTAAGAATTTACTTATATGATGGTGGGGCACCTGGGTGGCTCAATCAGTTAAGCATCCAACTTTGGTTCAGGTCATGATCTTGTGGTCTGTAAATTTGAGCACCATGTTGGGCTCTATGTTGACACCTATATGTGCAAACATATGGTATCTGTTCATAGGGTCCTCCTATTTTTAAAAGCCATCTTCTCTCTCATGATTATGTTGGGCTTTGGTTGCTTTAGAGAACTTTATGGAATAGCAGAGAGTTGAGTTGGTTTTGAAGAATGAATAGAATTTGAACAAGTAGCAGAGATCTTTCTGGCACTAAGAATACCACTGAGAAAGTCCTCCTAATTGGTCAGTAGAAGACAGGGAAGAGGCAATGAAATGTTTGTATGGGACATAATGGGAGATAAGTATAGATATGTTGGGAATAGGATGGGGATATTTATTGAACATCTACAAGTGCCATTGTGGAGAGACTTACTTGTGTGTTTATTAAATATTTGACCTACAAAAACCTATAGTAAGTAATACCAAAGTATTACCACAGTACCCATGTATCCACTATGAAACTTAAGAAAGTACTAGTAGGGGGGCGCCTGGGTGGCTTAGTCGGTTAAGCGTCCGACTTTCGCTTAGGTCATGATCTCGCGGTTCGTGAGTTCGAGCCCCGCGTCAGGCTCTGTGCTGACTGCCCGCTCAGAGCCTGACCCTCCCCTACTCACGCTGTCTCTCTCTCTCTCCTAGAAAAAAAAAATATATATATATATGAAGAAAGTACTAGTAGGGGCGCCTGGGTGGCTAAGTCTGTTGAGTGTCCAACTCTTTATTTTGGCTAAGGTCGTGATCCCAGGGTCATGTGATTGAGCCCCATATCAGGCTCTGTGGGGAGTGTGGAGCCTGCTTTTTTTTTTTTTTTAATTTTTTAATGTTTTATTTATTTCTAGGAGAGAGAGAGAGAGAGAGAGACAGCATGAGGAGGGGAGGGTCAGAGAGAGAGGGAGTCACAGACTGAAGCAGGCTTCAGGCTCTGAGCTGGCAGTCAGCACAGAGCCCGACGCGGGGCTCGAACTCACGAACCGCGAGATCATGACCTAAGCGAAAGTCGGACGCTTAACCGACTAAGCCATCCAGGCGCCCCATGTGTGGAGCCTGCTTAAGATTCTCTCTCTCCCTTCCTCTTCCTCTCTCCCTGACTCATGCTTGCTCGCTCGCTCGCTCGCTCTCTCAAAAAAAAGTACCAGTATAGTTAATATCCCTTCACGTCATCCCCTCCCCTCTAGAGGTAATATGTGTTTTGAATAGGTAACATATACACATACAGGTTGCAGAGAAAAGTAAGTCTCCCTTGTAAGTAGTCCACTGCCACCTCTGCCAGCACCCTCCAGCTCTACTCCCAGAGGCAACTATGGTTATTGATTCTTATGTATCTATCTAGAGACATGTAAAACTTAGAAAAGCAAATATGTCTATATATCTTTTTCCTACACAGGTGGTATCATACTATACATATTTTGCATTTATCTTTTATCACTTGAAATTGTGTCTTAGAAATCCTTCCATAATCAGTGCATACAGATTTATTTTGTTCTAAGCATTTCAAAAGCTTCTTGTGTTGAAATATAACGTGCAAATAAAAATGCACAAGAAATACATACACAGCCCAATGAATAGTAATAAAGCCATCATCTACATAGCAACCAGCTAGATCACTTCTGTACCTCTAGCCTACAGGTCTAGTTTTCCTCCTTTCCAAATGAAAGTACTAGCCTGACTTCTTTTTTTTAACATTTATTTTTATTTTTGAGTGAGAGAGAGCGCGCGCGCGTGCTAGCAGGGGAGGGGCAGAGAGAGAGGGAAACAGAATCCTGAGCAGGCTCCAGTCTCTGAGCTGTCACCACAGAGCCCAGCATGGGGCTCAAACCCACAAAGAGAGATCATTATCTGAGCCAAAATCGGATACCTAACCAACTGAGACATCCAGGTGCCCCACTAGCCTGACTTCTAAAATTGTATTTAGGAGTACTAGTTTTAATGCTTTATATAAATAGAATGAAAAAGTATATACCGAGTCTGCTTTCTTTCAATCGATATTTATTAGATTGATTCATGATACTGGTGAAGCTGTAGTTCATTAATTTTTATTGCTATATAGTATTCTATTGTAGTAACAAGCCACAATTCCTTCTACTTCTGTTGAATATATGAGATCTTTCCAGTTTGGGACTATTATGAGTACTACTTGGTATGAACATTCTTGTACATGTCTCCTGATGCATATATGTGTAATTTCTTTTGGGTATATACTTAGAAGTAGAATCACTGGGTTATGGGATATGTATAGATTGAGCATCAGTAGCTATTACCAAACACTTTCCCGAGTGGCTATACTAGTTTACTTTCTCACCAGCCATGTATGAGAGTTTCTGTTTCATGTTCTCGCTAACCCATGGTGTTGCCAGTCTTTTTAAATTTAGCCATTCTGTCTCCTTATAGTTTTAGTTTGTGTTTCCCTATAACTAATGCAATTAAGCACCTTTTCAGAAGTCTTTTGGCTATTTGGACATCCTCTTTTATGGATGGCCTGTTTAGCTCTTTTGCACATTTTTTCCTATGGGTTTTTTTCTTTACTGATTTGAAGTCTTTTCATTTCTTGGATATGAACCTTTATAGTGATGTTTTACAAATATTTTCTCTCATTTGGTGACTTACTTTTTTAGTCTCTAAAAAGATCTTTTGATAGAAATGTTTAGTTTTAATATAGCTCTTTGTATCACCATTTTCCTTCATGGTTAGTGTTTTTTTGTATTCTATTTAAGAAATCTTTGCCTACTCTAAGGATCGTGAAGGAATTCTGTTTATTTTCTAGAAGCTTTATTATTTTTGCCTTTTACATTTATTTATTTTTAAATGTTTATTTTGAGAGAGAGAGAGAAAACACAAGTTGGGAAGGGCAGAGAGAGAAGAGAGGGAGACTCCCCAGCAGGCTCTGCACTGTTAGCACAGAGCCCAGCATGGGGCTCAATTTCATGAACTGTGAAATCATGACCTGAGCCGAAATCAAGGGTTGGACTTCCAACCAGCTGAGCCACCCAGGGGCCCTTACATTTAAATATAAGCTCCATTTGGAATTTGTTTTTGATGTGGTATGAACTTGTCCATAAAGATATCCAATTGACTCAATGTTGTTTATTGGAAAGTCTCTTATTCCCCCAGTACTCTGCGATGTGTTTTCATATCTGTTTCCTGTCTATTCCTGTCTCTTTATCCCTGTACTGATACTAGGGATATTTTTTTATTTTCTGTAACTTTATATGTCTTGATTTTGGCTATAGATTACATATAGTGTATAGTAGCTTTTCCTACTTAGTTATCTTCAAGAGTTCCTTGATTCTTAGCCCTTTGCCATTTCCACATATATTTTAGAATGAGCTTGTACATTTTTACAACAAAATTTTCATTGGGATTGCATTCAGTCTATTGAATACATTTTCTTCTCCCCCTCTCTGTCAAATCCTCCCTTTTAACTGTAGCTATAATATAAAAACAAAAAAAATTGATTTTTTAAAATATAATTTGTCAAATTGGCTAACATACAGTGTGTGAAGTGTGCTCTTGGCTTTTGGGGTAGCTTCCCATGGTTCATCACTTACATACAACACCCCGTGTTCATCCCATCAAGTGTCCTCCTCAATGCCCATCACCCATTTCCCCCTCCCCCCCATCAACCCTCAATTTGTTCTCTATTTAAGAGTTTCCTGTGGTTTGCCTCCCTCCCTCTCTGTTTGTAGCTATTTTTTTCCCCTTCCCTTCCCCCATGGACTTCTGTTAAGTTTCTCAAGATCCACATATGAGTGAAAACCTATGGTATCGTTCTCTGACTGACATTTCACCTAGCATAATACTTTGCAGTTCCATCCACATGGCTGCAAATGGCATGATTTCATTCAAGATTGATTTTTATATTGTTTTTGTATTTATATGGACGTTAAATTTTAATACTTTACCTTCAGATTCTTTTGGATTGTATATGTGTACAGTTATTTACAAATATCATACCTGCAAATGAAGGTTTTATTTTATACTTTCCAGTTTTCTATCTTTTCTTTTTCTTGCCTGATTATGCTGCCTGAGTTGAAGGGGCACATTCCTGATCTAAGAGGGAAAGCCTTAAACATTTCACCATTAAATATGATGTCTGCTGAAGGTTTCTTTTTTTAATAAAAAATTTTTAAGTTTATTTCTTTATTTTGAGAAAGAGAGCGCATATGAGGGGAAGGGGCAGAGAGAATCCCAAGTAGGCTCAGTGCTGTCATCTCAGAACCTGACATGGTACTTAACTCATCAGCCACTAGATCATGACCTGAGCCGAAATCACGAGTTGGACACAATCGATAGAGCCACCTAAGTGTCCCTGCTGAAGGTTTTCTGTAGATACCATTATTTGTTCGCTTTTTTTCTTTCTCTTTTTTCTTTTAAACTATTTTTTTTAAATGTTTTATTTATTTCTGAGAGAGAGAGAGACAGACAGCGTGAGCAGGGGTGGGTCCGAGAGAAAGGGAGACACAGAATCCGAAACAGGCCCCAGGCTCTGAGCTAGCTGTCAGCACAGAGCCCAACGTGGGATTTGAACCCACGAACCATGAGATCATGACCTGTGCTGAAAACGGACGCTTAACTGACTGAGCTACCCAAGCGCCCCATTCGCTGCTTTTCTCAGTTTGTAATGTTGCATTTTACAAAATTCTTTTTCTGCACCAGTTGTGATATTCATATAATTGTTCCTCTGTATGTTATCAGTGTGATGAATTACCTATTTTTCCTTTGTTTACTCATGCTTTAGATGTCATAGCTAAGAAACCATTGCCTATATCTAAGGTTATGAAACTTATGCCTATCTTTTCCTCTAAATGTTTTTATAGTTTTAGCTCTTACATTTAGGTCTTTGATCTATTTTGAGTTAATTTCTCTATATGGTATGTGTAAAGAAGTTTATTTTCATTCTTTTGCTCATTGATACCAGTTGTCCCAGTAACATTTATTGAAAAGACTATTTTTTTTCCTCATTGAATTGTGTGGACACCATTGTAAAAAATCAGTTGACTGTAAATGTAAGGATTTAATTTGGAATCTCAGTACTATTCCATTGACCTAGGTGTCTGTCCTTATGCCAAAGCCTTGATTACTATAGGCTTGTAATAAACTTGGAAGTCAGAAAGTGTGATTCTTCCAATTTTGCTCTCTTGTTTCAAGATTATTTTGGCCATCCCAGGTCCCTTGCATTTCCTTTTATCAGGTTGTCAATTTTTTTCAATGAAGCCGCCTGGGATTGTGATAGAAACTGCACTGAATCAATATAGGGAGTATTGCTGTTTTAGCAATATTAAGTCTTCCAATCTATGAACATGGATGGCTTTCCATTTATTTAGGCCTCCTTTAATTTCTTTCAATGATGTTTTATAGTTTCATTGCACAAATCTTGTACTTTTTTGTTAACTTTATTTCTAAGTTTTATTATTTTTGGTTTCATTATGAATGGAACTGTTTTCTTAATTTCGTTTTTGGATTGTTCATTGTAGTTGTATAGAAATATAGCTAATTTTTTATATTGATTTTTATCCTGCAACCTTATTGAACTCATTTATTACCTCTAATAGTTTTTTATGTGAGTTCCTTAATGTATTCTATGTATAAGATCATAGGATTGCAAATAAAAATAGTTTTTCTTTGCCATCTGGATGCCATTATTTCTTTTTCTTGCCTACTTGCTGTGGTTCGACTCGCTAGTACAGTGAGGATCAACAACATCCTTGTTTTTTTCTTGATCTTAGTGGGAAAGCATTCAGGCTTTCACTGTTAGTTACGATGATAGCTGTGGGTTTTTGGTAAATACCCTTTACCAGGTTGATTATATTGATTAATTTTCATATGTTGACCCAACCTTGCATTCCTGGAGTATACTTCACTTGGTCATGGTATATGATGCTTTTTACATGCTGCTAGATTTGGTTTGCTAGTATTTTGCTGGGGATTTTTGTCTATATCTATCAGAAATCTTGATCTGTAGTTTTATTGTGACATCCTTGTCTGGTTTTGGTATTAGGGTAATAGAATGAATTGGGAAGTCTTCCCTCTTCTATTTTATGGAAAAGTCTTAAGTATTTTTGGTTTCTCTTTAAATGTTTGGTAGAATTTACCAGTGAAGCATCTGGACTTGGGCTTTTCTTTGTGGATAGTTTTCTTTCCTTTTTTCTTATTAAATCACCAATTTGATTCATCTTGATTCAGTTTCAGTTGTTTGTGTTTTGCTAGGAGTTTGTCCATTTCATCTAGGTTATGTAATTTGTTGGTATATAATTGTTCCTAGTACTTCTTTATAACCCTTTTTGTTTTCATAAGGTTGATAGTAATGACCCCTCTTTCATTCCTGATTTAGCTATCTGAGTCATTGTTAAGTTGGTCATTGTAACTAAAGTTTTAATTTTGTTATTTTCAAAGAACCAACTTTTGATTTTGGTGATTTATTTTTTAAATTATTTATTTTTGCAATAGTCTTTATTTCCTTGTGCTTGTTTGGAGTTTGGTTTATTCTTTTTTCTAGTTTCTCATGGTGGAAGTTTAGGTAATTTATCTGAGATCTTTTTTTAATATAAATATTTACACCTATAAATTTGTAAACAGTGCTTTGCTGTGTTCCATAAAACTATGTTTGTTTTCTTTCTTTCCTTTCAAGGAAAGGAAAGATTCTTTTCCATTGTTTTTGGACTTGCCTTGATTTGAACTAGCTTGAATGATGTGAAATTGCTGATATTCAAAATTTTTTTTTTTTACCCACAGAAATGGTAATGCCTGTGGTTCACCCTAACACAAATCACTCTCACAAACTTTTCATTACCTCTCTATTACTTCTGTATTATTTTATTTTTACAATCTATAAAACAAGCTCAGGAAGGATACTGGGACTTGTCCAAGATCATAGGACTGATATGCATCAGGATATCTAAGGCATTACTGAAAGCCTTCGTATCCTGTAATAACAGTTATAAAGAGCTTTTGATCTGATTGAGGGACAAGTATATATGAAAATAATTCACATCCGGCCCCTGATTAATGATACATCCTTAGAGTGTTAGTGGAACTGTGCCATAATTGGTTAATGATCTTGTCATAAGTCTAGAAGGTTATTGCTCATTCCTTCAAACATTTACTGAGTCTCTGGCCCAGCATTCTTTGAGAGAGAGAAGGTGGACACGATAAACACAGCCTGGTGCTACTCTGAAGGAGGAGGGGACAAAGGAATTAGTAATTATGATACAGAGGATAAATGTTAGATAAGTCCCCAGAGGCAGGACACTTATTCTCTTACAAAGGAGAGAGAAGGGAAGCCCAGCAAAGAAAATTTCTAGTTATTTGGCTTGCTCTTTAAAGAAGAAGAAGGAGCTTTCCAGGTAGAAAAAAACAGGCAAGGATATTTCAGGCAGGGAAGAGCACGTGCAGAGAAACCTAGAGAACATGTACGTTTGGAGCCTAGCGTACCCTTTGGGAAAGAGATGAAACTAGAGAGGAGAGTCGGTGACAGAATATAAAGGCCATTGTGTCACAAGAGAAGAAGTTGCACTTTTAGCCTGTAGGCTTTTGGGGAGCTTTTGAAGGTTTCTCAAAGGAGAAATTTGAATTAATTTGTCCTGGGTGGGTTTAGGAGGCAGTTGCTTTCCTTTGCCATGTATCCTAATAGTTCTTTCCTCAGCAGTAAAATATTCCTTTTTCTTTTTTTCTTTTGACTCACAGTTCACTGAGACATTTTTGGCAGAGAGGGACAAACAGTCCAAATGGAGTGGAATTCCTCAGCTGCTCCTGAAGCTGTATGCAACCAGCCACCTCCACAGTGACTTCATTGAGTGCCAAAACATCCTCAAGGTAACTCTCAAGGCTCTTGGAAGGGCTGTATTCACCTCCAGGTGACACAGATGTCTGGTTTTGTTTTGTTTTGTTTTTTTCCTCCTCTAGTCTACTTTTTAAAATAGCCTGTTTTTATTGTGTAAGCTGTAGAAAATTTGGAAAGTTCAGAAAAAGTACAAGGAGGAAAATAAAAATCACCTATAATCCCATCACCTAGATAATCACCATTAAGTTCCCTGTATATATATTTCTGGGCTTTTCTTCACGCTTATTTTGTGGCAGTGCTTACTTAATTTGAGAGGCTAACCCTGTGCCCTGGGATTGGGATGACATTCTTTTTGAGTAGGATTTTTAAAGATCCCATATTGCTAGCTAAAGGTTCAAGGAAGCGGTCTTGTGGTTGTTGGTCATTATGGCCAACATAGGAAGCTGAGGTAACTGGGCTTGATGGTTGGGAGGGAGATGGAAGAGTGAAGAGACCTGCTAAGGCACTTGGCGCACACTTGAGTGTGTTTCAGAATCACCTAGAAGTCTTGGTAAAACAGAGTTCTGGGCCCCATGCCCGGAGTTTCTGAGTCAGTAGGTCTGGGGTTATCGTAACCAAACTTTAAGTTGGGGAATGGGCCCAAATTTGAATTTAGATCACCAGCTCTAGCTGCAATTAAGACTCATGCAAGTTACAGTTGATCATAATGACACTTGTTACAATGTTATTCAGAGGTAAAGTTGTGATTATTATATCACATAAGTCATCTTAAAATATAGTAGGCACCAAATAAACTTCTTTACCATTAAGAAGACAGGTTTTTGTCTGTGCAACTTTTCTATAAATTGAAAATCATTTCCAAATAAAAGTTTATTTAAAGAAAAGTGTTTTGTATTCCTGATCTTCTTATAGTCTGAAGGGGATAGAGATAATTACAGTCTTTTACACTTATTTGAAAATACTTCTCAAGGAATTTTACATTATTACACTTGATTCCTGCAAAATCTCTCAGAGATGAGGGAGAAGAGAGAAAATATTTGTGAGTGCTTGCTGTGTGATCATTACTTTAGTCATCCAGCAGATACTTATTTGAAACTGGCATACCAGGCATATTTAATTCGTAGGGTAATTCTGTGAGATGGGTGGTGTATTTATTTGTTTTAGTCCAGAATACTTTGATTGCAGGACATAGTAACCTACTCAGAGAAGCAAAACAGATCCTGTGTTGTCTCATATAACTGGAAAGCGCAGGTATGAATTCAAGGGCTGAACAGGGTTAAGTTGTTCATTTCTTATCTTGCCATCTCTTGTGTGGCTTCATGTTCCTCCACGTGATCACACCTCTAGGGTGCATTTCTACAACTTAGGCCAGCTACTGAGGTGAGGAGGATGAGAGACTATTGGCTAGGCCTGATCACCTGCTTCTGGGGCTAGCCCCAGCAGAAGCATGTGATAAGTAGGGCAGGCATGTTTCCAAGGAAATGAGGCTTTTACTTGAAGAAGAGGAAAAAGAGATAGTAGGCAGGGAAACCCAATGTCTCCTACCATTCCCTCTTCAGTAGAGAGAACAACCTCAGCAGTAGCCCACACAAAGTCTGTGGCTATTACATGATGAGCCCAGATTTGTCTTCCCCCTAAGCCAGCTTCTACTGTACCGTATTGCCAGGAGGAATTACGTCCTAGTTTTATAGTTGAGAAAAATGAGACCCAGAGAAAGTGGTTCAATCTTTCGTAAGTAGTTCAGTCACTAATTATGTGAGCCTGGGCAACTTCATAATTTTGCTTTTCACCTATAAAATAGGTAAAACTGTACTCAGTTCATTGACTTATTTTAAGGATTAGATGGACTAAAGGGTAAAAGCCCAGTGCACAGTATGTAACAGGTTGTCTGTAAGAGAGTTCAGCCTTTTCTTGGTGTGTGGTACCTGGACCAGCAGTATCAGCAGCACTTCGGAGCTTGTTATAAGGGCACATTCTCAGGCCCCACCCCGGACCTGTTGAATCAGAAACTCTGCAGGTGGGACTCAGCGGTGTGGGTTTTAACAAGCCCTTCAAGTGATTCTGATGTTCACTGTGTGAGAACTGCTGCTCCAGCCCCTTGTGTTCCATCTTCCCTCGAGGTCCATGAAGAGAGAGCATAATGAGTAGGGTCCTGGATTCTTGCCACACTCTATCTCCTAGCTCGTCCCACGTGGTTCTTTCTCCTCTGTAAGTGCAGACTGTGGAGCCAGATGTCCTAGGTTTAATTCCTGGCCCTGTCACCTACTGGTTGTGTGATGTTGACAGCTTCTTTATTCTTCAGTTTGTGTATCTTTAAAATTGGGATGATATAATACTGTTATCTCTTAGGTTTGTGAAGTTAAAAGTCATACATGAAGTACCTAGAAACGTATGAAGCATGAAATAAATTAGTGGTTGCTACTGTTAAAATGTTTATCATCATATTAGCCTTTCTGTAAGATTATTATTTTTTTCTGTTATGGTTTGTTGGGGCCTGTCTTTGGGTTCATGGGAGTTCACGTGGGACTAAAGCTGATGTTTTGGTGTCTGGTTCCTGTTGAATAGTAAAACTGAAAGTCTCTCTATGCTTTTTTTAAACTAGGAAATTTCTCCTCTTCTCTCCATGGAGGCTATGGCATTTGTTACTGAAGAGAGGAAACTTACCCAAGAAACCACTTATCCAAATACTTATATTTTTGACTTGTTTGGAGGTGTTGATGTAAGTAGTTTTTCATGATTACTACTGCTTACTGGCTTGAGTATTTAACTCTTGAAATGGAAGAAAGAAAGAATTTCAGAATTCAGAGCAAACACTTTAGAATTTTAATCTTCAGAAGTTCATGGGCTCTTGGGGCACCTAGGTGGCTCAGTTGGTTAAGTATCCAACTCTTGGTTTTGGCTCAGGTCATGATCTCACGATTTGTGAGTTCGAGCCCCAACCTCAGGCTCCATGCTGACAATGCAGAGCCTACTTGGGATTCTCTGTCTCCCTCTCTCGATGCCCCTTTCCTTACCCTCTCTGTCTCTCTCTCAAAATAAATAACTTAAAAAAAAGAAGTTTCAGGGTTCTTACCTGTGTTGAAACACCATAGCTTTTACATTAGAAATAATTAATTTATTTGAGTTGATTATATATTCACCTTTTTTTTAAGGCACAAAGTGAAAGGTATGTCTCTTACTTCCCTTTGTCCCCTCTTCAGAGACAACTGTGATTTCTAGTTCTTCTGTGTCCCTCCAGAGTTGTTCTGTGGTTGTGTGTGTGTGTGTGTGTGTGTGTGAGAATAACTCCCATTGTCCCCACCTTAGATTTATTTTCTCCCCACACAGAGGTTGCATACCCCAAATACAGGTATACTGTTCTGTACATTGCTTTTTCCATGTTAATTCTCTAGTTTGGGGATAGATTCATTTCAGTACATGTAAATCTGCCTGATTATTTTAAACGGCTCTATAGTATTTCCTGGTATAATTATACCATAATTTATTTACCCAGGCCTCAATTGATGGGCCTTTAGAGTTTTCTCACACCTTTCCT
The DNA here is from genome assembly GCF_008692635.1 of Crocuta crocuta. Classification (NCBI taxonomy): domain Eukaryota; kingdom Metazoa; phylum Chordata; class Mammalia; order Carnivora; family Hyaenidae; genus Crocuta; species Crocuta crocuta. The sequence continues at coordinate 705,144 of NW_027530847.1, forward strand.
TTTATAACAGAGTTGCAATAAATGCTTTTGTACATGGGAGTATATACCTATGCGATCAAAATATGTGTGTTTTATTGTTTATAAACGTTAATTATATATTTAAGAGATTTTATCAGCTTATATCCGCAGTAACAAAGTATAAGAGTATCTGTTTATCTCCACCATCACCAACGCAGTGTGTATATCTGTGGTTTTATGGACTGTGTTATAAAGGTCTTATAGAAAAATGCACCAATAATTATCACAAAATAAGTTCACCCTTGTCACTACACCCCAGATCATGAAATGGAACATTATCGGCCCCCAGTACCTCCTTTACCAAATGGTACTTTTTTTTTTAAGTTTATGTATTACAGAGAGAGCATGTGCATGTGCACATGTGTGCGAGCCAGGGAGGGACAGAGAGGGAGAAGGAATTCCAAGCAGGCTCCACACTGTCAGCACAGGGCCCAATACGGGGCTCCATCTCATGAACTGTAACATTGTGACCTGAGCCGAGATCAAGAATTAGATGCTTAAGTGACTGAGCTACCCAGTGCCCCCCAAATGGTACATGTTAAGTACAATTTATATATTTGCTAAGTAGATATGGGAAAAATGGTATTTTTCTAGTTTTTTAAAAAGCTTTATTGAGATACAGTTCACATACCGTACTATTCACTCATGTAAAGGGACACTTCATTGGTTTTTAGTGTATTGGCAGGTCTGTGCAACCATCACCACCGTCAGCTTTAGACATTTTTATCAGCCTAGAAAAACTCCATCATATGTTTTAGCTCTCACTCTCCTATACACCCCTGTTGCAGGCAACTTTTACTCTACTTTCTATCTCTATAGATAGCCCTATTCTGGACATTTAAACTTAATGGAATCATGTAATACGTGGTTTTCTGTTACGGACTTCTTTAATTCAGCTTAATGTTTTCAAATTCATCCATGTTGTGGCATATGTCAGTACTGCATTCCTTTTTATGGCTGAAGAACGTGCCATTGCATGGATATGCCACATTTTGTATATCTTTTTGTCAGTTGATGGGTTTTTGGGCTTCTACCTTTTAGCTATTAGGAATAATGCTACTCTTAACATTCGTGTCCACTTTCTGTGTGGACATATGTTTTTATTAATTTAGGGTATATACCTGGAAGTGGGTTTGCTGAGTCGTATGGTAACTCTTAAGTTTAATCTTTTGAGGACACTTTAGACTATTTTCCAAAGTAGCTGCACCATTTTACATGCCCACCAATGATGTATGAGGGGTCTAATTTTTCCACATCCTTGTCAGCATTTATTATTACCTGTGCTTTTTATTATAGCCATACTCCTTAGTATAGAGTGGTATCTCACTGTGGCTTTGCTGTGGGTTTTCCGGATGGCTAATGGTGTTGAACATCTTTTTATGTGCTAATAGGTCATCTGTATGTCTTCCTTGGAAAATCTGTATCTCTTTTTCTCATTTTTTAATTGGATTGTCATCTTATGCCTTTTAAGAGTATTTAAATATTCTCTTCATAGTTTTTAAATGTTGCATTCTTCTGTGAGTGGGATTGAAGATCTTCTCATGTATTTATTAGTAGTTCCTTTTCTGCTAGTTGTCTCTTAGTGTTTTTTGCGTCCTTTTCTATTTGGTTATTAGGCCTTTCTTTATTGATTTTCCATTTTAGTTTGTTAGGGCTGCTATAACAAACTCTCACAGACTGGGTAACTTATAACCAACAGCAATCTATTTCTTGTAGTTCTGGAGGCTGGGAAGTCCATGATCATGACAATGGCAAATTTAGTGTCTGGTGAAGGCCCTCTTCCAGTTTGAAGACTGTCAGCCTCTCTTTGTCCTTCTGTAGTGGGAGAGGCCAGGAATTTCTCAGGAGCCTCTTTTAGAAGGACATAATCCCATTCATGATAGCTCTGCCCTCTTTACCTAATCAGCTTCCATAGGCCCTACCTCCTAATGCTGTCCCATTTGGCAGTAGGATTTAACATACGAATTTTGAGAGGACACAAACATTTGGACTATAACACTTTCTAAGTACTCAGTTTTTAAAGGCCCTTTTTTGGGGCCACCTGTATGGCTCAGTTGGTTAAGCTTCCCAACTTTGGTTCAGGTTATGATCTCTTAGTGAGCCCAAGCTCCAAAAGCTGGGCTCTCTGCTATCAATGCAGGGCCCGCTTTGGATTCTTTCCCCCTCCTCTGCTCATGGGCGTGTGCACATGTGATCTTTCCCCCGTCTCTTTCAAAAATAAATAAAAACGTTAAAAAAAAAAAAAAGTCCTTTTTTATATGTGTTGGTTTTTTTCCCCCCAAGTTTGAAAATTAAATTTTAACTTTGTTTATGATTCTTTTAAACGTAGAGGGGTTTACTTTTTAGGTACAGGAATGATGTTCACTTTGTAAAAACTAGAGCTGTACATTTGTGGTGTATACTCTGCTGGGTCATGTTATACTGCAGTTTAAAAAATACTTTCTTAATGATGCCATTTTCCACAAAAGTAAGGATTACTTTTGTGAAAAGTAAAGTGTTACACTTTTGCATACCATAGCATCAGCCGTAGTCTTTGTTCCCTAATCATTGTTTAACATTGTCTGTCCTCAGCAGCTCTCCTGCTTCTGCAGCAGTTACTTAATGACCAGTTTGAGGGATCTCTCACCTCTAAATTGTTCATCAAGGAATGTATTTTAATAGAAACCACTGTATTTATGGGAGGAAAAAGAATAATGTGGGTTTTTAGGCTGATGTCTGTTTGGATCAAAGTTTCTTGATTTTGTGAGGTTTTGGTCTGCTTTGGAGAAGATTAGCTTCTTTAGGAATTTCAGTCTATTCATAAATAGGAGCTTTTGTTTGGGTCCTTTTGCTCTAGACTTACCTTTAGTTGGGTGCATTTGTTCTTGTTGAACTCCCTGGTCATCTTGCTCCTGTTACAGGCAGAGCTCTTTATTTCTTCCTCTGCCAGTCACTAGCTATGCCCCAAAGTAACCCTTTCTTCAATATGAATTGGAATAATTGGGCATGCTAGTGGTTAGACCACTCCTTTGTCAACTTGACCCAACCCCTGACGCAGCAGTGAAAAGTGTATCCTAGAGTTTGTAAAGTCAGATGCATACAGGGTCAGGTTGGTAGCTTACTGGACTGATGGAGCCAGAGTCAGATGATCTGTGTAAATTAAATGCCTGCAGGGATTGTGGAGAAGTGGAGAGTGTGTGCTCGCTTTTATAGGGAAATGACTCTTTCACCCCCATTGACTCTTGTTGCTCTGGGGGTATGTGGGAAATCTAGATTCTTATGTAAAATTTCCCAGCTTTTTAGTAGATGTGGACTAGATGAAATGTCTGTAGGCCAGGTATAATCCATAGCTTGGCATTCAAGGACTTTTAATATATTCATTGACATAATCTGTCTTCCATATGAAGTAAATTTATTTTCTTATTATTTTTTTAATGTTTATTATATTTGAGAGAGACAGTACGTGAATGGGGGAGGGGCAGAGAGAGAGGGAGACACAAAATCTGAAGCAGGCTCCAGACTCTGAGCTGTCTGCACAGAGCCTGACGTGGGGCTCAAACTCACCAGCCACGAGATCATGACTTGAGCCTAAGGCAGGCGTTCAACTGACTGAGCCACGCAGGTGCCCGTGAAGTAAATTTATTTTAAATATATAGTCTATGCCATTGAGCATCTTAAACCTTTGGATGATTTTGAGCAGTGGGGTATCTCTTTAGAAAATTTAAAACTTTAAAGATCTTTAATCATTTTGCCTTGTTTACGTTTCTTTAACTTTCTCATGGAGATGTAAGTCAAAATGAGGCAAATCTTGTATACAAAGATGCTTAGTGTAGTAGTATCACATATAATAGTTAAAAGTATTCCTCAGCAGGAAGACAATTTTTATTTTCTACAAGGTTGGTGAAATATTGTTGATTTTCTCTGTTACTTTTTATTCTCTACTAAATTAATTTCTACTCTAATTCCTATTATTTCCTTTCTTCTGCATACTTTGGGTTTTGTACCTCTTTTTCTAGTGCCTTAATATGGAAAATAAGATTATTGGTTTGAGATAATTCTTTTTTTTTAATATAGGCATTTACAACTATAAATTTCCATCTGAACACATATCATAAGTTTTACTGTATTCATTTATCTCAAAGTATTTTCTAATTTTTTTGACTCATTTATTCATATGTGTATGAATAAATTATCCACATTGGTGAATTCCCCAATTTCTTTCTGTTACTTTTAATTTTATTTCATTGTGGTCAGATAATATGCTTTGTGTAATTTCAGTCTTTTCAATTTATTGAGGCTTGTTTTATGGTCTGATATATGATATATCCTAGACAATATTCCATGTATGCTTCAGTAGAATGTATGTGTATTCTTTTGATAGGCAGAATGTTCTATTGGTGTCTTTTAGAGCTTATGGTTTATAATGTTCAAGTCTTTGGGGAGCCTGGGTGGCTCAGTTGGTTTAGCCTCTGATTCTTAATTTTGGCTCAGGACGTGATCTTGCAGTTCTATGAATTTGAGCCCCACATTGGACTCTGCACTGATGGTGCAGAGCCTGCTTGGGATTCTGTCTGTCCCGGTCTCTCTCTGCCTCTCTCTCTCTCAAAAAAATAAAATAGTTAAATAGTTTAAAAATAAAATGAGAAAGCTGAGGCCATGGAGAGACATTACTTGCCCAAGTTGCCATGGAGACTAGATGGCTAAGCTGTGACTCGAACCCAGGCTTCCTGACTCTTGGTACAGTGCTCATTCTCATGAGCCTTACTGCTTTCTGGGTGTGTTGGGAAAAAGAGGGACTTTCAGCACCATGACAGATATTTGGGCCATCAGTTGTCATGGCAAAGATTGTTTTATAAGTTATGCTGGAAATAATTTTGAAGATTTTACCCAATTTTCTTTTTTTTTTTTTAACTTCTTAACTTTTTATCTATAGCTCCTTGTAGAAATTCTTATGAGGCCTACAATCTCTATCCGGGGACAGAAACTGAAAAGTAAGTATACTTGCAAGCCACTGGCCCTCATTTCCCAGCGTGCTGATGTGATGTGGTTTTCAGGGGCTTCTCTTCTTTCACCTCCAAACTCAGGAGTGAGGGTCTGCCTTCTCTTCAGTGGCAGCTTGTGCTCTGCTCCCCCAGCCAGGCAGCTCTCTTTATCAGTTTTATACTTGGTAGAAATATAGATCTGGGACTTTAAATGAAAAAACGTGAAAACCACTGGGCTAAAAGAATTGCATCTTTGAAGTTTCTACTAGTCTCTGGACCCAACTTTTAGGTTTTCTCTAGAAATTCTTATTTCTCCTATCTAGTTAATTGAGGGAGTAAAGAATAACCTGATGGGATCATTTGTTTTATGTTATTGTAAAGGTGATATGTGCTCTTGGTAAAAAGTTCAGTCATTACCAGAAATGGTAAGGGTTAAAAAGTCAAAGGGTTTTGGTCGTACATTATTTCTTAAGCTGGGTGATGGGTCTTATGGGTATCAGTCCATTATTCCTTTTAATAACTTCTACATGTTACAAGTATTACTTTTAGGTATTCAGTATTTAATAAGGAGGAAAAAGTAAGAGCACTTTTCTTTGGCATTAAAAGCCAGTGATCACACACACAAAAAAAATACATACATGCCAGAGATCACTTTTAACATTTGATGAATGCCCTTCTACAAAAATCATGTACATGTTTTTTTAATTGAATTATGTACAATGAGTGAACATTAAGGTAGGTATCCTGGATATCTGCGGGCAAGGTACGCATCTTGGCTGACCCTTTCAAGGAAGTTCACTTAATCCAACTTAGTGAAGCTTGTATCCTTCACTACTGACAGAAGCACTGGCAGCACATATTGAGGCTGTGTTTCCTGATCAGCCCGTGGCGGTTTGATCAGATGCGGCAAGAACGAGAACCCTGGTCAGACTTCCTCAGATGGATCCAATAGAGCTGCTGCTGACCCATCTTGCTCTCTCTGAGGTGACGAGGCAAAAGGAAAAGTACATTTTTTAATTTAAAAAAACAAATCCCCCCCACCCTTAATTTGAACAAACGAAACTATGTAAGGCCTTTTAGTGTGTGCAGCAGTGGTTAAGAAGATTCAGAGTCATCTGAGGTCTCAACTTTGTCCTCTATCTAAATTGGTTCCTTGGATACTCTGTCTACACCAATGATAAATAGCATCTTGTAATGACTTGTCGGGGTATTTATTCTCTCTTCCTTGTACTAGATTTATAAGTTCCATGAGGGCTCAGACTCTGTCTTTTTTTTTCTTCCACTAAACACTGTGTATTCTTTATCTGCTCTAGAGTAGGTGCTGAATAAATATTTGATGAATGAGTGAATTTCAGTTCCCTTTGAAAATGAAAGGTCTAGAAATATTGAGATACACTGATCTGGTATTCCAGCCTGCTCTGAAGTCATGAGATAAACCAAAAAAGCCCCCACAGGTTAAAAGGTAGTAATGAGGATATGGGACATCTGCATTGTCTCAAGATTGTATCAGATAAGTCTTCTGGTCAAGCTAGCTTGTCAGGGCCACTCACTGACATCTCAGAGGGAGACCTAGCATTTTAGAGTTTGTGGCAGCATAGGAATGAATGGAAGCAGTTTTTAAAAATTTAATGCCAAAGAAAACACTTCTTTCATGGATCATACTTAGTTTTATCCTCTTCAGGCTTTGGGGTCATAACAGTTGTTTCCTTTTTATGGTATTCCCCTATTCCTACTACAGAGAAGTAGCTAGTTCTTTGTTGGAGTTAGTAGGTCAGGCAATAAAAGCTGTTTCCCCAACAGCTATAACAAAAAGCAAAACAAAACACACTTAGAGTCTTTAGTAAAAATGATATCTTTGTTTGCTGCAAGTAGAACTTTCAGTGGAAACTTGTAGCACTCAGTCAGAAAGCTCATACTTTGGATTCTAGCAGTTCTGCTTTTGGAAATGTATCTTGAGGAACCTATGCAACACAAGCCTAAAAAGGTGACACACATAGATTAAATTACTTACTTTTAGTGTATTTAAATAACAAAAATTCACCCACCCCAAACCCTGGATATACTCTAAGCAAACTACAGAGAGAACATGGCTATTAAGTGATGATACCGCAGTAGGTTGAAAATCTGAAGACTACGGAGCATAAGAAGAAAATGACTACTATATCAAACCAAAAATCCGTATACTAATTGGCTTGTAGGTTCTGATGGGCATCATGAAAATCTTTGGTAAGCAAGGATTGGAAAGAGGTGCGCTAAAAGGAAAATAATCATCTTGGAGGAGATTGTGAGGAACAGTTCAAAAAATTTAATTCTGTCACAGCATCTTTTCAGTGAGGAAAATAACCAGTTATTCCCCTTTCACTTTCAGTAAGTGATGAAATGTCCAAGGATTGTTTGAGCATCCTGTATAATACCTGTGTCTGTGTAAGTATGCCTGCCCTTGCGGCCCCATTTATCTCCCTACCACATCTGCAGTGCTTGAGAAGGGAAAGTTCAAGTGGGGGTGGTGGACATGAGTGCTATCCTCAGACACGGGGCAATTGGACTGAATGACATGGCCCTGAGAACCGGGGCCAACAGGTGGGAATTGCGGGGAGGCAGAATTTCATAGAAAGTGTTAAGAACCAGGGCTGCGGCAGCAGTTGGTGATCTCCTTTAGCCCTGGAGAGACTAAACAATCTCTCCAGAGACAGACAGACTCTGTCTAAGCAGAGACTGAACAATCACTTACCAAGTGGATACATGTACTGGGAGAGTATATTCCTTATAAGATTCCTTTTAATCCTGTTATTTCTGTTTCTTCATTTTCCTTGTTAGAAAACAAAACAGGAACCAGAAACCTCATCAGTATATTGAGCAGGACACTCTGTTAGCAAGAAAGAATGGTGAATAAAAGAAGCATTTTGGTAGAAAGGAAAATGTCTAGCCCTTAGTGCTAGAAGATGATTTGGAGTTCTGGCTCTTGGCTCGGTGCTTATTAATTCACCTCCCTGAGCATTTAATTTCTTATCAGGAGAGTGCAGTTAGTAATATTATCAACATTGTTGGCTTATTGTGAGGACTAAGTGGGATGATAGATGTGAAAGCACATTGTAAAGCAACATACAAGTGGTAGTTTTTGTAAGACACAGTATCCATCTTTTAGGAACTTCTGTGGTAAACTGTAAGCAGCATAATACATGGCAGAAATGAAACCGATGTCCCTATAGAAGTGAAGTCTGTGTGCTATGAAAATATAAATTTGGGTTTAAGGTTCTTATCAACCAACACAAATAGAGAAATAAGTTTCAATGCTGTGCAGTACAGCACCTGTAACTGTGCCATACAACAGAAGTACAGCGTGAGCCATGTAGATTATTTTAAATTTCCTTATAGCCACATTTTTTTAGAAAGAAAAGAAGTAGGAAGAAATAGTGAAGTTAATTTCAATAATACATTTTATTTAGCATAATATATCAAGATTATTCCAATATGTCAGGGAGCCTGGGTGTCTCAGTCAGTTGAGCATCTAACTCTTGATTTCAGTTCAGGTCATGATCCTGGGGTCGTGGGATCAAGCCCCATGTTGAGCTCCATGATAAGTGTGGAGCTGCTCAAGACTCTGTCTTTCTCTCCCCGTGTCTCCCTCTGCCCCTTTCCCTGCTTGCATGCTCTCTCTCTCAAAAAAAAGAAAAAGAGGGGGGGGCGCCTGGGTGGCTCAGTCGGTTAAGCGTCTGACTTCACCACAGGTCATGATCTCACTGTTCGTGTTTTTGAGCCCCACATCGGGCTCTGTGCTGACTGCCAGCTCAGAGCCTGGAGCCTGTTTTATATTCTGTATCTCCGTCTCTCTCTTCTCTCTCTCTCTCAGAAATAAATAAAACGTTTAAAAAAAAAGATTAAAAAAAATAAGAGGGAGACTAGAGAAAAACAAATTTAAAAAAGATACTAAGACTATTCTAACGTAAACAGTGTAAGTAATTATTAATAAGATATTTACCTTCTTTTTTTGTACTAAGCTTTTAAAATTCTGTGTGTATTTTACACTTGGAACACCACGTATCAAGTGCTCAGTAGTCACGTTGTAGCTGGTGGACAGAGAGGCACAGACAGACTGTAAGATAAAAGTAAACTAATTGTTCAGCTATCATATTCTTGCAGTGGTCAGTAAGAACTTGTCCTTATTTTAAAAGATGTGTATGTATGATGGGCAACTTCTATGTGGTCATTAGTTTTATGAGGCTGTTTGTTAATAATGACACCTAATGTTAATCTGTGATATTCCAGCAAAACATGGTTCAGGAAAAAAAAAAAAGAAAAGGAGGAAACAAAAATGTGAAGAACCTGGGAACATAGGATGATATGGTCCAACTCTATGCTGATCTGGCTTAATTCTAGGGATTATGAAGAAATGTCTGGAGGTGCCTGTTTTGGGGTGGGGACTTGTGTAGATTTTGACTAATCTGGAGTAAGCACATCCTGCCTGCAGACATTGACATTCACAACTTAAAATGTACTGCTGGCCAGTTAAAACTTGGCCTACTGGGTGCTAGTGTGTAGCTCTTCATTGAGTTACTAGGCAGGTATTAGGTCAGAACATGTGATGAACCTACCATGGAGAAACCCGTCCCCTGAAAAAGCATTTGCACACAATGTTTTGTATATGGTTGTAGGGATTTAAGGCCTCTACCAAGAATTCCTCAGGGAGCTTAGAGTTGCCTTTCCAGTTTCCAGAAGGGGGTGCCTTGCTTTTCACGGTTTTTGTTTTGTTTTGTTTTGTTTTTAAATGGCTCTTTTCAGTTTATTGCATGAAGGAGTTACACTAGTCCAAGTTAAAAGCAGACCCCAAATGGTTACATTATACAAGCTGTGAGGTTTTTAAACTTGTGACAAGGGACAGAAGGGAAATTCTACTCATTGCAAGGAAATCCTCACTTAAGCGTCAGTAAGCCAAAAGCACTTAAAGCCCATGAACCTTCAGATGGTCGTCCTTAGCCAGTCCAATCTCTACAAGGAACTGGCATATGTTCTTGTGCTGGTCACCCTGTAGCTGAATTACTTCTCCATATTCTGGATGCTCAATTACAGTACCATTGCAGGCAAATTTCTTAAATGCCTTCACTAGTTTCTTTTTATCTTAATCATCAGCGATCCCTTGGACAGTAGTAAGGGTCTTTCTGCCGTTTCTCTGTTGAATTTTTATATGGATATAATCCTCAGTGCCAGCAGGAAGCAGATCATCACCCTTACTTGCATCAGCAAAGGGGTCGAAAGAGTGGAGGTTCTGGATAGCGGACATACGATACAATGCCTTTTCCTGGATGGAAACGGCCTGCAGAAGGCGGCGGCGGGAGAAGGTGGGCGGGGGTACAGAGCGTCTGGAAGCAAGGGGTCTCAAGGGGGAGGCTGCTAAATCCTCGGCGGTGGCTCACTGACTGGGCTCAGGTTTTATGATAATCTATCCTGCCTTTTCTCTCTCCCTTGTGATAGACGGAAGGAGTTACAAAGCGTTTGGCAGAAAAGAATGACTTTGTGATCTTCCTGTTTACATTGATGACGAGTAAGAAAACATTCTTACAAACAGCAACCCTCATTGAAGATATTTTGGGTGTTAAAAAGGTGAGCTATGTTCTCCAGCAGGTGGATGACCAGATGGTGGAGGGTGTCTCTGATAATTGGATTCTCAAGCCTGAATGATGTACGGAGCTGTTTTAAAAGAAAAATTCTTCCATATGCCTAGTGTTAACTTTTTTTTTTTTTGCTTAAATATATTTAGGTACAAAACTACGTTAAATTCCTTCTTCTAATGGGTTCTAAATGACAGTAAAACCTAAGCTAGTATATAAATTGAAATCAAACTAATGATAAAACTCAAAAGTTCAAATTGCCTTTAATGTGATGGCTAATGTTACTTTGCTGAAATCAAATTGCCCTTTGCTAATTATTATGATTCAGGATCTTTTTAACATACTTATGCTACTGTATGCTGTGTGATAACTCCATTTTCCTGTCACTTTTATACATTTGAATTCTGTGAAACCTTCATTCATTATGTTTCCCTGGGTGGTGATGTTTGACTTGGACTTACTAAGATCACTTCTGTTTATTCTCGTTAGTCTTAAACAGTTAAAGTTTTAATTGATACCAATATAGGAGAGACAAATGTGAGCACTGAAGTCCTGCCACTTGGTCATAAGACGGATGTTCAAAAGATCCCGAATATGCTTTTAAAGAAAAAAACAAAACAAAACAAAAACACCCCACACGCAGGTGCCTGGGTGGCTCAGTTGGTTAATTGTCCGACTTTAGCTCAGGTCACCATCTCATAGTTCATGAGCTGTCATGCTGACAGCTCAGAGCCTGGAGCCTGTTTTGAATTCTGTGTCTCTGTGTCTCCCTCTCTCTCTCTGCCTCCCCCCCCCACTCATGTTCGTCCTCTCTCTCAAATATTTAAAAACAATTTTTTTTTTCTTAAACATACACAAAGGGGTGCCTGGCTGGCTCAGTTGGTGGAACATATGGCTCTTGATCTCAGATTTGTGAGTTCAAGCCCTATGTTGGATGTAGAGCATACTTAAAAAAAAAATTTTTTTAAAGGAACTGTGGTTGAAATGAAACACTAAGTTTAAAAATTATCATCAAGAATTTAGACCCCAAAAAACACATCCATAGACCTCTGTTAGATAATCACTATATTAGATTTTTGTGTAATGCTTGTGAAGACATAGAGCTTCCCTAGCCCTTATTCCATGCCTCCCTGTTGGCTGCAGTGGGAAGATTTCTTCCTCTTACTACTGAGGAGGCAGTCATAGCCTCTTAGAGTTGCTGTTGCGGGGAAAAGGCTACCCACGTGCATTGTGGTTACCCTTGCTTTCATTTCTCTTTCTCTGCATTTTCCTCAGGCCCTGCTTGTCATCATGCAGGCAGAAGACGCACAAGTGGCCCATTGTCTATAGGAACACACTGGAGATGTGTGCGGGTCCCAGACCCTTTGTGCCCTTTGATAAAAAGTCTTTGTCATTTTTCCAGTAATTGTATGCTCTAGTCAGTGCGTGAAAGTGGGCTTCCAGGGTGGAAACACCAGACTCCTTTGCAGTCTCAGCATGGGAGTCTAGGATTGCTCCTTCATAATTTTTCCTGGTTGCCCCCATACCCTGTCATACTCATTTTTTGTGTGTTACCAAAAGTAGTGGTGAGTTCTGCTAAATATGGTTACCTTGGTGCAGTTTGAAAGGGGGATAGGCACCGTAAAGAAAGTGGGAACCCAAGCCACAGACTGGGAAAAGATATTTGTAACCCATGTAACTAACAAAAGATTGGTATTCATAATTTATCAAGAATTTTTACAAATCAGCAAGACAAAGACAAATAGCCTAGTTAAAAAGGGGGGGGGGGAGAAGCAGTGATATAAGCAAGCATGTCACAGATGAGAAATAATCCATAAATAAAAGAGAAGATGCTTAACCTCATTAATAATCAAGGAAATGCAAATTAAGACCACCATGAGAGAGAGCACAAATGTTGGTGAGAATGTGTATCATTGGAAATACTTATATACTGTTGATATCTTTCGGTTTTTGCAAAATATATTTATCTTTCTTTTCTAGTTGAACATGTGCATACCTTGTGATCCAGCACCTAGGGAAGCACTACCCTGAGGGCCAAGGTATCATTCTTGTGCCTGGGTCACCTGTAACCTATTCCCAGGCACGCTTGTGGATAAACTCCATCCCAGACCAGTAATTCTTAGAAATGAAAACACTACATCAAAGCCAAGAGGTTGTGAAATCAATCCACGGGGTCTATCAGCTAAATAGAAAAGATCAAAGTATACCATGTAAGGGTATTTAAGTTTTTGTCACATAGTTATGCATTCACCTATGTATGTTTTATTGGGTTGTGATGAAAACTTTTACTTATTCTTGGACATTATCAGAATGGTTTAGAAGCCACTGCCCCAGAAAAACTTCTGTACATGTGCATCAAAAAACACATAAGAATGTTTATAGCATTGTTTCAGGGTCAAAAAACTGAAACCATGTCTGTGATCTATCAGCAGTAGAATGGATAAATTTTTTCTATTCACACAATGGAATATTACAAAGTAATGGAAGTGAATAAACTGTTGCTATAGGCAATAACATAGCTAAATCATAGAAAGGATTGATATAAGTCAGTTGCAGAAGACTATATAGTGTATCATTTTTATAAGGCTCTGAAATAAGCAAACTCAACTCATACACAAAACTTTTGTTAACAGCAAAGCAAAAATAAAATTCAGGTTTGTGGTTACTTCTGGCAGAGAGACAGGAAGATGTGATACAGAAGGCACACACAGCTCTTCACTTGGTTATGCTTCATTAACATATGTTGTATGTATTAAATTTTAAAATTAAAGTATAAGGAAGTGGGCTTGGAGGGTGGTGAGACCTGGCTTATGACCCATCACAGTCAGAACTAGAGGAACAGGGCTGAAAGGTACAGTTTCCAATGATAACAATAGCTCCCATTTGTTGTGTACTGAGGAAGGAGAAGGTGCAGGTGGAAGAGGCCCCCAGGTAGCTCCTCCACAGCAGACCCTTGGCCTTCATTCCCAGAATTAAAAGTGGAACTCAGTAGGGCTTGTAGGAATATTCACCTGTTCAGTACACATTTACTGAGACCCTTGTACCAAGTCTTACATGTTGAGGCTCTGGAAAGAAAGACATACCTCTCCCTCAAGGCAGTGTAAGTTTATGTGGAAAATAAAAGGAGAAACAGATAATTACAAGATCATTTGATATGTGCAGTGATTGAGAAATACCCAGTCCAGTGGTAGTAAATTCGTGAGATGAAGGGCAGTAGGTATTTTCTGAGGAACATAAGGATGTTTCAGAAGAAAAGAAGTTCATGTAAGATACAACATGTGCAGATTGTAAAGAGGAATAAAAAAGATGAAACGATAACCAAATAACAAAGCATTTCATAAAATTCAGTATTTACCCATGATAAAACTAAGAATAGAAGGAAAATTCCTTAACTTGATACAGGGTATCAGTTAACTTACAGCAAACATAAGACTTAATGTTGAAACCTTGGACATATTCCTGTTAAAGTCAAGAAAAAGATAAGAATGCCTGCTATTGCTTACTCAGTTGATTACTTTTGCAAGCACACAAGGAGACACCTATAGGAATGTTCATTGCAACATTGCTTAATAGTGAAAAATAGCCCACCTAAACATACATACACACACACACAATGGTTAAATACACTGTGGAGTAAAAGAGTGAAAAATGAATGAATTAGAGCTACTTGTATTTGTGTAATTATATCCCAGTGTTGAGGGGCACCTGGCTGGCTCAGTCAGCATAGCATGCAGCTCTTGATCTTGGGATTGTGATTTTAGGCCCCACATTGGGCCTAGAGCCTACTTAAAAATAAAAGTTAAAAAGAAAAAGTACTAACTTTCTGTTGTCAGAAGTGGCATAAATTAAAAAAAAAAATTCCAGTGTTAACTAAACAGTAAGGTATAATGTATCATTTACACTGTGCATGAAAAACAATATATTGTTTTAAAAACAATGTTTTTAATTTTTTTGGTTTATTTTTTATTGAAATACAGTTGACATGCAATGTAATATTAGTTTCAGGTATACAACCTAGTGATTCAATGATTTTATACATTAAGCTATACTCGTGACTATGTATAGTCACCGATTCTCACCATACAGTGTTATTACAATATTGTTGACTATTTTCCCCATGCTTTTCATCCCCACAACTTATTTCTTTTATAACTGGAAGTCTGTACCCCTTAATCCCCTTGACCTATTTTGTCCACCCTCCACCCCCATCCCCTGCCTTCTGGCAACAACCAGTTTGTTCTCTGTATTTATGAATCTTTTTCTGTTTTGTTCGTTCATTTGTTTTGTTTTGTAGATTCCAATACAAGTGAAATAAAATGGTATTTGTCCTTCTCTGACTTATTTCACTTAGCATTATACCCTTTTGGTCTCTCCATGTTGTTGTAAATGGCAAGATCTCATCCTTCTTTATGGCTGAATAATGCTCCATTGTCCATGTATACCATGTCTTCTTTATCCATTCATCTGTTGATGAACACTTGGGTTGCTTCTATATCTTGGCTCTTGTAAATAATGCTGTAGTAAACATAGGGGTGCATATATTTTTTTCAAATTATTGTTTTCATTTTCTTTGGGTAAATACCCAGTGGTGAAATTACTGGATCATCTGGTATTTCTATTTTTGATTTTTTTGAGGAACCTCCATACTGTTTTCCGTGGCAGTTGCACCAGTTTACGTTCCTAACAACAGTGCACCATCCTCCTTTTTTCCACATCCTCTAACACTTGCTATTTCCTGCCTTTTTAATATTAGCCATTCTGACAGATATGAGGTGATATCTCATTGTGGTTTTGATTTGCATTTGCCTCCTGATTAGTGATATTGAGCATCTTTTCATGTGTCTCTTGGCCTTCTGTATGTGTTCTTTGGAAAAATGTCTATTTAGGTTCCCTGCCCATTTTTTAAATCAGATCCTTTTTGATGTCGCCTTGTATAAGTTCTTTATATACAATAATTTTGTATTGTAATACAGTAATATTTTTGGATATTAACCTCTCATCAAATATATCATTTACAAATATCTTCTCTCATTCAGTAGGTTGCCTTTTTCTTTTGTTGGTGGTTTCCTTCACTTTAATATCATATATTTTATGGAAATATTTATAAGTATAAGAACATGTGTGGGAATAATAAACACAGTTCAAAAAATGGTTCCCTCTGGCAGAAGAGAAGGGAACACAACTGGGTAGGAATACTTTATTTTTTATTTCTTAAGAAGAAAACACCTGTAACAAGAATGGCAATTTATGAGTGATTAAACTTGAGTGGTAGGCATTTGCTTTGCTTTGTTTTGCTTTTCTAAATAGACAAAATGAACCACATGAACAAAGAATAAGAACATGATGTTCAAAAGGTTTAATCCTCAGACCAATCCTCTAAGGTATGTTAGTCCCATTTGACAGTTGAGCGGAGACTTAGAGAGGTTCCATAATTTACCTGCATTTGCACAGCTGCAGTTTGTAGAGCCGGGATTTGAACCTAAGTGGTCTAGCTAACCAAGCCCCATTCTTCGGGGGAATGCAGGCAAGAGGCACATCCAGTCTCAAATGAACTGAACATGGGATTGTTTTATTTGTGTTTCCTGTAGGAAATGATCCGACTAGATGAAGTCCCCAATCTGAGTTCTTTAGTATCCAATTTTGATCAGCAGCAGCTTGCTAATTTCTGCCGGATTCTAGCTGTCACTATTTCAGAGATGGATACAGGGAATGATGACAAGCACACACTACTTGCCAAAAATGCTCAGCAGAAGAAGAGCTTGAGCTTGGGACCTTCTGCAGCTGAAATCAACCAAGGTAAAATCTGTTCAAGTTTTCCGGAATTGAGATTATGACTCTGAGACCCCTTTGTAAATTATTTGCTCTTTTAGGATCTCCAGAGATTGATCCGTGTGAGGGCTCATAGAGTCCACTTAGAGTATGTAAATTTTGTGTGTGTTCATTATTTTAGGGGCCAAGTTCATATCCTTTATCAGATTTTTTAATGGATTCAGAACGTCAAAAAAGTTAAGATCTGTTGTTTATCGGAATTCCAAATACATGTACCTTTTGATCCACTAAGCCACATCTGGGCCTTTATCCTATAGATATATAGATGATGATGTATATTCAAGGTAATTCATTGCAACATTGTAATAGCAAAGACCAGAACAACTTAAATGTGTTATTAATAAGAAACTACTTAATTTCAAAAAAAAAAAAAAAACTACTTCATTTCCAGAATATTTATGTAATGGAAAATTGTATAGCTTTTAAGAAAAAAAGAATGAAGAAGATTTGTATGTACTAATAGAGGATAACATCTCCAAGATGTATTAATGTTAAAGAGGAAAATGCAGAGCAATGTGTATAGTATGATACTGTTTGTAGTAAGGCAGAGATGGGGAGAATAAGATCAGATGTATTTGTTTGCTTGTATACAGTATGCATAAACTGAAAACAGACACAAGAAACTAAAACTGGTTACCTTTTAGGGGGTGGCTGGAAACAAGGTAGATGACAGCAGTGGAAGTAGGACTTCTGAATGTAGTATTTTATGTATTATTTAATTTTAGAACCATATGAGTATGCTAATTATTTCCCCATCTGTTGCTTTTTGTTAGCTAGAGAACTTTTTTCTGGTTCTATCCTGGTCTAAGCAGATTTGCAGATTTGGGGGAAATTGGGCATATATCTCTTTTGGTTATAAGACTATAGATGATCCATATTTGAAGTAAAATATTTATGTCTTAAAAGCTAGTTCTTGAACACTAACAGGCCGAAAAATCATATCACCATGTGCCTTAGCGTTAACCAAATAACGAATTAAAAGGCAGTAGTAGAGAGCCATGATCATCCCACAGCAGCCCTGATGATGCTTTGAAAACAGTACTTTGTTTCTGAAGTCCAGTTGACTGAATGTGTGGGTTCCCAGGCCTAGCTCTACAGAATTGATAAGTGCTATATAGCAGTCTCCCTTCTAAGTACTGAATGTGAGTCCTCCATTAACTATTAGCATTCTACTTTTAGTTATGAACACCACATGGTCATGACTGTATTTCTAGGTTATTAGGGAATATAATTGCACATGTTTTAGTCATAATAAAGACAGAAGTATGTGAACCCTATGGACCCCAGGTTGGTGGTTGCCCCTCCAGGCTTATTTTTCTTCCTGGATCCATAGATCCAAGGCTTACCCTGGTCTGAGTAGGCTTTTATTCCCCTCCCTTCTCCTTTCTTAGGACTTTTACTCATTTTAGCAAATTATAAAATACATATTCTTAAAATCGTGAGTTCTATTATAACTAAATTATACCTTAATGCTGATTTAAACACACATACACATACACTGACAAAAGTTTGTTAAACTCCTGCTGTGTAGCAAACATTGAGCTAACTGCATTACCAGCAGTGACTTTATTTACTTCTCCAAGCAGCCCCATTCATTGCACAGCATAGGAAACTGAGGGTCATAAAGTTTCAGTATTGGATACTGAGGCACTTAAGTAACTTTCATCTTTCAGTTTTCCATTTAAGGAATCTGTTCTACAGACCATTTTTATCCTGTTATCAGTTACCTTCACCTACCATTTATAAGCTACCTTAAGTGAAACATTAAGTGAAAGCATTGCCCATCATTCTTGGAGGACAAGGTATTTTATTCCATTGGTTTTTTAATTAACTGAGAGCTAACCCCAAACCTAGTTTACCTTGATTTGGAGCATTAAAAAAAAGGAAGTCTTTATAAAATGTCTAGATTCACTTGTATACCTGTGTGGGTAACCCATGAAATAATCCACATGTGATGTCTGCTTGTAGCTTTTGGGTTGAAGCTTTATTAAATGTTGTATTTTAGCACGTGATGTTGTACAGGGTCTGACCTTTCCCAGCTCTCTAACCATACAGTTCCTCTTCCCCTGCTCTCTGCCACACGCGTTTTTCTCCAGTCACATGCCCTGAGAAGGCCAAGGTGAACATCATTAAATCACAAATGCAATTAGAAAGATCTTAGTTCTCAATATTGTCATGCTTTAATTGAACTCCAGAACTGGATATTTTTAAATAAAGGTGTGTAACAGTCATCTCAGGCTGCCATAACAAGGCACTGTAGACTGGGTGGCTTAGACAACAGAAGTTCATTTGCTCACAGTTTTGGAGGCTAGAGGTTTTTTGAGATCAAGGTGCCCTCAGGATTGGTTTCCGGTAAGGCCTCTCTTACTGGTTTGCAGGTGGCTGCCTTCTCACTGTGTCCTCATGTGGTCGTTCTTCTGTGTATGTACAGAGAGAGAGAGAAAGAGATTGCTGATGTCTCCTCCTCATCAGTCTTCACAGATTAGGGCCCCACTCTCATGACCGCATTTAATTGCCTCCCTAAAAGCCCTGTCTTTAAATACAGTTCTATTATGGATTAGGGTTTCAACATATAAATTTGGAAGGGGGCCTAATTCAGTCCATAACCGTATAGGAAGCTGATGTGTTTTTGTTTTGTTTTAAATAAATTGTGGTGGTTTTCTTACCCAGCAAAATAGTGATTTATACTGTCTTCTGGAGCTCTGATAATAAAACTGTTAGAATCCTTTTTGGATTTCTCGGAAGTACCACTTGTCCTTCTATCCATTCATATGGGAACAGAACAGATGGTTTCATCTGGGGGGAACATCATTCAAAATTTTAGTCAGAGCTGTAGATGAAGCCACAAGCCAGATAATTATCAATTTATAGGTCACACTGAGCTAACAGGGGCTGATTTCTGCAACATATGAGCTAGGAGAGAATTCAGAATCCACTCAGCTGGAAAGCAGAGCCTAAGCTGAGGAGAAAGGTTTATAAAATATTTCAAAATATAGATGTTTTAACAAAGATGAAAGTTCTGCTTTTGCAGAAATTCAGAAGTTGTAGGTGTTTCTGTTGTCAACCAGCTTAATATTTTAACATTAAGCAGTAGTGTGTGATAGCTGCTGGTAAGGCTCTGAGAATTACAAGCACACTGTGGTGCCTGGTGCTAGTTCCTGGAGATTGTGTATCATTTGATGAGCATAATGGGGCCAGTGATTTTTTTCTTTTCTGGGGCGAGAGCCCATAGCTTTCATCATTTTTTCAAGAGATGAGTGACTCACAGAGGCTCGGGAATCTCCAGGGTGGGGGCCAGAGCCTCGGAACTCTGAATGCTGGGCAGGTCATGTTCTAAGTGCTGTGTCAAGAGTGCAGGGCAGGGAAGGCAGGCCTTAAGAACTGTACTGTGAGGAACAGAGAAACTGCAGCTGTTCACCCTCCAGAAAAGAGGTTGAGAGTAAAAATCCAGCTCTGGGGAGGTTTTCATATGGAATCCAAACTCTTTTATTTATTTTTGGAAAAAAGTAATATATATCTAAGGTTTCTAAAATAAGAAGAGCAGGTATATACAGTAGAAAGTTTGTTCCCCTAACCACAGTAACTTTTTCATTTTCTTTTCTTTTTTTTTTTTTAAATTTTTTTTAATGTTTTTTTATTTATTTCTAGGAGAGAGAGAGAGACAGCATGAGCAGGGGAGGGTCAGAGAGAGAGGGAGTCACAGACTGAAACAGGCTCCAGGCTCTGAGCTGACAGCACAGAGCCCGACGCGGGGCTTGAACCCACGAACCGCGAGATCATGACCTAAGCGAAAGTCGGACGCTTAACCGACTAAGCCACCCAGGCGCCCCACTTTTTCATTTTCTTATGTGACTCTCAATTCTCTTAAGTGCCCAGTCGGGGATGGAGGGGAAAGAGATTGGCTATTCCCTGTCTGTACAGGTGGTAGTATAAAGTAGGCTCCATTCTGCACCTGTTTGTTTTTTTCTCACTTAACTTTATTTTGCAAAGCATTCGATTGCAGTACATACAGAATTATGTGATCCCTTTTTATAGCTACATAGTATTCTAACATATGGGCATACCACAATTTATTTAACTAGTCCCCTATTGGTGGAAACTTGATTTATTTTTAAACCTTTGTTCCTACAAATAACAGCCTTGTGTATGGAGTATGATGTGCTGGATATTTGCCTTTTAAACTTTGATAGATGTTGACAAATTAACCCTCCAAAGAAATTATTGGTTCATCTTCTCTTCTGTGCAACCCCCCTGTACATGCTTTCCAGTACAGGGCCTTTTTAAACTTCTTGATGTTTGCCAGGCCAATAAATAAAAAATGATATCTCAAATGTATTTTTTTTTAGGTGAGTGTCACATAACCAAGTAAACCATTTAAAGTGAACAATTCAGTGGCATTTAATACAGTTACAGTTTGTGCAACCACACCTCCAACATTTTCATTACCCCAAAGTGAAACTGTGTATATGTTAAACAGCTGTTCCCCAATCTCCCCAACCCTGGCAACTACCTGCTTTCTTATTACCTATTCTAGATATTTTTAAAATGGAATCACATAATATGTGACTTTTTGTATCCTGCTTTTTTCACTTAGCATGAAGACTTCGAGGTTCATCCATTCTGTAGCACATCAGTGTTTAATTTTTTTTATAGCTGAATAATATTTGTATATGCCACAATTTGTTTATTCATTCATCTTTTGATGGATATTTGGATTGTTTTCCCCCTTTTGGCTGTTGTGAAATATCATGAGCATGTGTCTGTACGCATTTGTTTGAGTGCCTCTTCAGTTATTTTGGGCCTGTACTTAGAAGTGGAGTGGCTGGATCATACGGTAATTCTGTGTTCAGCTCTTTGAAGAAAAGTTCATTTTAATATAATTTTAGCTCTAAAAAATTTTTTTAATGTTTACTTTTGAGAGAGAGAGAGAGACCAAGTGTGAGTAGGGGAGGGCAGAGAGAAAGGGAGACACAGAATTAAACAGGCTCCAGGCTCTGAGCTGTCACAGCACAGAGTCCAATGTGGGGCCCGAACTCACAAGGTATGAGAGATCATGACCTGAGCTGATGTCAGATGCTTAACTGACTGAGCCACCCAGGCACCCCTGCTTTTTTTTTTTTTTTTAATGACATCAGACATTATAGCCACTAATTTATAGAAGATGGAAAGGGGGCTAAGATTATTTGCTGAGCTGAATTTATATGACTTTGTACAATTCTTGCTGTACTTTGTTGTAACTTTAGTTTTGAAGAATTTTCTTTAATATTGTGTTCTTTTCAATTTTACTTTAAAATTTTTCATTTAGGAGTACCTGGGTGGCTCAGTTGGTTAAGTGTCCGACTCTTGGTTTTGGCTCAGATCATGATCTCATGGTTTGTGGTATCGAGCCCCTTGTTGGGCTCTGCACTCTTAGTTTGGAACCCGCTTGGGATTCTCTATCCCTCTCTTTCTGCCCCGTCCCCCTGAAAATAAGTAAACATTTTAAAATTGCTTTAAAAGTTTTTTTGGGGCCCCTGGGTGGCTCAGTCAGTTAAGTGTCCGACTTCGGCTCAGGTCACGATCACATGGTTCGTGGGTTTGAGCCCCATGTCAGGCTTTGTGCTAACAGCTAGCTCAGAGCCTGGAGCCTGCTTCAGATTCTGTATCTCTCTCTCTGACCCTCCCCTGCTCACGCTGTTTCTCTCTCTCTCAGAAATAAATAAAGCATCAAAAAAATTTTTTAAGTTTTTTTCATTTAGATTCTTCACACAGAGTATGACATATGTAACATTATGATACCTATTTACCCATCACCTCGATTCAACAAGTCAACTGATGGCCTCTCTTTATCCCCATTCACTCCTCCCCTACCTTATTTTGAACTTTTTTCTAAAGTTTATGTATTTTTGAGAGAGAGAGAGAGACAGAGAGACAGAGGTAAGTAGGAGAGGGGCAGATAGAAAGGTAGACACAGAATCCCAAGCAGGCTTCAGGGTCTGAGCTGTCAGTAGAGAACCCAACACGGAGTCCAACCCATGAACTGCGAGATCACGACCCTAGCCAAAGTTGGACACTTAACTGACAGAGATCCCCAGGTGCCCCCCCCACCTTATTTTGAATTATTTTGAAGCAAATCTCAGATACAGTAAAATTCAATGTGCATATATTGCAGTGTTTCCACAAGATAATGACTCTTTTTATTTTTTTAATTTTTTTAAAATATTTTTTATTTCTAGGAGAGAGAGAGAGAGAGAGAGAGACAGCGTGAGCAGGGGAGGGTCAGAGAGAGAGGGAGTCACAGGCTGAATCAGGCTCCAGGCTCTGAGCTGGCAGTCAGCACAG
>NW_027530847.1:728527-759720 GCF_008692635.1 Crocuta crocuta
ATATTTTTTATTTCTAGGAGAGAGAGAGAGAGAGAGAGAGACAGCGTGAGCAGGGGAGGGTCAGAGAGAGAGGGAGTCACAGGCTGAATCAGGCTCCAGGCTCTGAGCTGGCAGTCAGCACAGAGCCCGATGCGGGGCTCGAACCCACGAACCGCGAGATCATGACCTAAGCGAAAGTCGGACACTCAACCGACTAAGCCACCCAGGCGCCCCGATAATGACTCTTTTTTAAAAGCAACTCCAATACCATATTATACCCCCCAAATTAATAGTACTGTCTTGGTATTATGAAATACCTACTTGTTTTCAACTAGATACCTTCACATGGTTCTAAAAAAATCTACAGGTTTAAAAAGGTGTTTTTGAAAAGTTACCCCCTCACACTCTTATTTCTAGTCACTTAAGTCTGTTTGCCTTTGGCAACCATTGGTGTTTTCTGTCCTTCCAGGAAGATTTAATACATGTATAAGCAAATACATAGAGATGTTAGTCCTTATTTTAAAAGAAGGTTAAATCATAGATCCAAGATCTACAACCTGGATTTCCCTGCCTCCGAAATGTATTATGTTCTGTGATGCTGGTCAGAATTTCCATCTTATTATTGTGAGCAAAATGAGATTAGGGGAAATAGGAGTTGGGTGATTATTCAGTCTCTTTCTTTACCAAAAAAAAAAAAAAGCTTCTTTCTTCCTACTAGTACATGGTTGTTACAGGAAAATCAAACTACAGAGAAGTAAGGTGTTTGTTTTTTTTTTTAAGTTTATTTATTTATTTTGAGAGAGAACAAGTAGGGAAGGGGCAGAGAAAGAGGGAGGGAGAGAATCCCAAGCAGGCTCTGCACTGTTAATGCAGACCCTGATGAAGGGCTTGATCCCATGAACCTTGAAATCAGGACCTGAGCCAAAATCAGGAGTCTGGACGCTTAACCGAATGAGCCATCCAGGCACCTCTAGAGAGAAGTAGTTTTTTGTTTGTTTGTTTTTTATTTTTTATTTATTTCTAGGAGAGAGAGAGAGACAGCGTTAGCAGGGGAGGGTCAGAGAGAGAGGGAGATACAGACTCTGAAACAGGCTCCAGGCTCTGAGCTGGCAGTCAGCACAGAGCTCGACGCGGGGCTCGAACCCACAAACCGCGAGATCATGACCCAAGCGAAAGTCGGACGCTTAACCGACTAAGCCACCCAGGCGCCCCTAGAGAGAAGTAGTTTTAAAAGAAGCATTAAAATGGGGACACCTGGGTGGCTCAGTTGATGGAGCATAAAAATAAAACTCTTAATTTCAGCTCAGGTCATGATCCCAGGGTCATGGAATTGAGCCCTGTGTCAGGCTCCATGCTGAGTGTGGAACCTACTTAAGATCCTCTCCCTCGCCCTCTCCATTCTTCTGTCTCTCTTTTCTCTCCCTCCCCTCTCCCTTTAGCCCCCACCTCTGCCTCTCTCCCCCACTCTCTCTCTCTCTCTCTAAAAGAAAAGAAAAGCATTTATATCCTTTCCTAGTCAGGAATGGCCACAGTATACCCCTTGTTGTATGGCCTTCATTCTTTATGTGTATATTGTGTGCATATTTTAAAGAAGCAATTTTTCAAATTTTTAAAGAAAATGGGCTTAAGCCAATACTGTTTAATATTTTTTTTTTCTAACAAGTAGATTTAAATATCTTTGCTAAGTCACTGTATAAAGATATATGTGTCATTGTTCTTACTGTCTGTTGTATTGTATTGTATTGGATATATTGTTTTAATCACTATGCTGTTGATGACCGTGTAGTTATCTTTATTCTTTTGCTATTGCAGAAACTACATCAAAGAATGCCTTTGTACAAATAATTGGTTATGTCCTTATGGGAAGTTCCCAGAAATGAAGCTCCTGGCTCAAAGACACATAGACTTAAGACATTAAAGTTATTCAAATTTACATTCCCACTAGTAGATATAAGAGAGCCTGTTTCTCTACATCTGCTACAGTTGAACTTGTTTCTATAATTTAAGTACTGTTTTATTTTGGCTTGGCATTTCATTTTAAAGGGAAGCTCTGACTAGCTACTGTCAGATTAAAAATCATTCCCACCGCAGGTAGGGGACAGGCTCCTTGTTGAAGGCTTTAGAGCTGGTCTCTGTTTTGAAAATTCCCTCTTTTTGTTCTCTCCTTTGCAGCGGCCCTTCTCAGCATCCCTGGCTTTGTTGAGCGGCTTTGCAAGCTTGCGACTCGAAAGGTGTCAGAGTCAACAGGCACGGCTAGCTTCCTTCAGGAGTTGGAGGAATGGTACACGTGGCTAGACAATGCTTTGGTGCTGGATGCCCTGATGCGAGTGGCTAATGAGGAGTCTGAGCACAATCAAGGTACTTGGAGTGGGGGTGGGAGGTCTTCTATGATGTGGGGAGCTTTCTCTTAGGCTCCTGGAACCATTCTTGACCTCTTTTCCGAGGAGGATTAATTGAAATTTGCTCAAAGTAGAATTTTCCTCAGGGAAGTCCTAGATCATAACTATTAAGACACTTTTGAAAGCTAGCGACTAGCCTCTTTAAATTTGCTCACAGTGGACCTGATGGCAGGGAGAAGGGACTAGCTGGATCCAATAACCAGGGCATTCTTAGGAACTCACAGAGTCCTTTCCATGTCTCTTCTTCATTCTCCATAATTCTTTGGTGTTCTCTCTGTTCTGATGGGAAGACTGCCTAATAAATGAGTAGACTCCGAGTTTCAGCAGTAGCTTCCTGGTGAAGGACTCTGGCCTATCTTGGGTCATATGTTCAATGGTGAAGCATTTGACTCTGGCCAGCAGGATGGGGTCAGGTTGTACAAACCCAGGAATTCTCACTGTAATCATGCAGGTAAAAGTGAAAGGAGGAGTTCTAGTTCCAGGATGGCAGTGTATGGAGCTCTGTGGACCTGCTCCCCATTGCAACTGTAAACAAAACCTATAAAAAACAACAAAGGCCATTCACGTATATGTGGAAGTTGTTCTGAGAGCACAGCAAATGAGGAAACATTTCTTCAAGGAAATCTGCTAAAACTCAGAACAGTGAGTGTCTTTGACATTTGAAGTTTTGCTTGTTGGGAGTTCCACTCTGAGCTGGTGTGGCCAGAGACACAACCTTCAACAGGGGACACAATTCCCAAACAAGGAATATTGTATCTCACTGTTGAAGGGGAGGAGGGCAGACCACCAGCTTTTCTCATTCCTTCCAACTCCAAGTTGAAGAAGCTAAATTCTTGATGAGTATACCCTTACAGGTCACGGGCTCCCTGCCTCAACTTTATTGAGGTATAATTGATTTATAATACTCTGTATAGCATGTTGATTTGATGCATTTATATATTGCAAAATGATACCATCATAGCATTAGCTAACACCTCCATCCTATCACATACATACTTCTTTTTTGTGGTGAGAACATTAAAGATCTACTTTATTAGCATCATTCAGATATTAATCCCCATGATGTACATTAGATCCCCAGAACTTTTTAATCTTATAACTGGAAGTTTGTACCTTTTGACCACTATCTTCCTAATTCTCCCAACTTCTGATAACCAGCATTCTGTTTCTCTGAGTTTGACTTCTTTAGATTCCACATAGAAGTGATCTTATGCAGTATTTGTCTCTCTCTTTCTGACTCTGTTTAATTCACTTATTTCACATAATGCCAGCAGCTCCTTTCTTCTGACTACCTTTGTACTACACTGAGTACAGAAGCTGTGCCCTAGCCTGGCAAGCAAGAGTTCTATGACCCTACTGCCTTTGCACCAACTCAGGTGTAGGAGAGAGCTTCCATGTAAGGAGAGGCAAGCCAAAAAGACTGAGTCTGCTGACCCTGCTTAGAGTAGTGGCACCAAAACTTTGCCAGGAGGAGAAGTGCAATGGGTGAGAGCAGAAGGTAGGGAAGTTCAGACCTAAGGGTATTCTCGAAAACAATGTAGATTTTGGTGGTAAGCAAATAAAAGGAGACTGTTAGCTCTTAAGTAAGAACAAGCAGCTAGGCGCCTGGGTGGCTCAGTCTGTTAAGTGTCCAGCTCCTTGATTTTGGCTCAGGTCTTGATCTTAGTTCAGGTCTTGATCTCAGGGTTCATTTGTGCTTGGGATTCTCTCTCTCTCTCTCTCTCTCTCTCTCTCTTTCTCTTTCTCTCTCTCTCTTTCCTTCTCTCTCTCCTCTCTCTCTCTCTCTCTCTCTCTCTCTGTCCCTCTTTCACTTGAGGGCACACACCCTCTTCCTTTCTCTCTCTCAAAAATAAATAATATTAAAAAAATATATATAAACCATAGGCTGGGTAGTTTACCAGTAAGAATCAGGAAAACAGCTAAGCAGAGCTCCTTTGAGAGCAAAACCAACGTCAGTCTCAGAAACTACCTTGGCCCAGTTTTAATTAGATTAGACTTTGGAGCACTTTATTATGCGCCAGGGCATTGTCAAAAACAGTAGAGCATTCAGCCAGCAATTAGTGGAATCTGACAGCTGGATTTCATACCAGATGAGGCAGAAATCTTAACAGAGCGGTCAGGGAAAGAGCCAGAAAGAGCCCTGGATAAACACTGTCACCCAGGGAAATTGTAAACATCCCCACGTCTGTACTCCCCTGAGGAAAAAACACCAAGGACCTCTCTAGTCCATGGAGAAATAGACTTTGCTGAAATAGTCTAGACAAGTCACTGAACAAATGAACAAGAGAATAACAAGCCCTGAAAGGGAGGAAGGGGAACCAGTATCCACAATTGCCGTATTTACCTAAAATGTCAGTTTAACAAAATTTATGAGCTATGCAAAGCAAGTATGGCCCATATACAGGAGAAAACAGGCAACAGAAATATGAGAGAGCCCACATATCAGATTTAACAGAGACCTCAAAGCACCCCTCATAAGGATGGTCAAAGACTAAAGGAAGCTATGCCTAAAGAAGTAGAAGAAGCTAAAGAGGCTATGGTGACAGTACGATGTCAAATAATATCAGTAAAGAGGAGATACAGAAGGAACCAAATGGAAGTTCTGCGGTTTAAAATTGTAAATAACTGGAAGGAAGAATTCACTGAAAGAAGGAAGAAGAATATTCAAAGACGTAGTAGCTGAAAACTTCACAAATTTAAAAGCATTAATCTACACATCTGAGAGACTCAAAGAACTGCAAGTAGCATAAGTTCAAAGAGATTCACACCCACACACATCATAATAGAAATGCTGAAAGACAAAGAGAAAATCTTGAAAATGGCAAGAGAAAAACAAGCCCTTGTGTTCAATATCTCTTAAGATTAATAGCTGACTTCTCGGAAATAATAGAGGTCAGAAGGCAGTGGGATGACCTAAGGGCTGAAAGGAAAAAAGTCAGCAGCAAAACTTTCAGAAACAGAGGTGAAATAAAGACCTTGCTAGATAAACAAAAACTTAGAGAATTCATTACTAAAAGATCTGCCTTATGAGAAATACCAGAGGAAGTTCTTCAGGCGGAAAGCAGGTGACCTCAGGCAGTAATGTAAATCTATACAGAACAACAAAGAGGACTACTAAAGGTAATTAGAGGATCATAAAATGACAATGTAAATGCGTATTTCTTCTCCTTAACTAATTTAAAAAGCAGTTGTGTAAAAGCGTATATTTATAATTACATTGTTGAATCTGTAATATACAGAAATGTAATATATTTGACAGTAGCAGCACAAAGAAACTTTGTGGGACCAAATTTTGTGGGAACTTGGATGGGACCAAAGTTGTATTGCAATAAGGAAATTATACCAGATAGTAACTTGAATCGACAGGAATCCATGAAGAGAATGAAAGTGGTAAATAAGAGGGTCAGTATACAAACCCTACTAATATTTACTTGCTCTCCTTTCTTTCCTTAGCTTCTTTAACAGACATGAAATTATATAAGGTAATAATTACAGCAGTGTATTATATAACAGTATGTGCAGTGTGTTGTACAATATATTGTTGGTTAGCATATGTAGATGTAGTATATATAAAACTAATAGCACAAAAACAGGAGAGGGAGTAGAGCTATCTAGGAGCTATGGAATTAGTATAAACCTGAAAAGATTCTGTCAAGTTAAGATGTATATGGTTAACCCTATAGCAACTGGAAAGAAAGTAACTTTAAAAATAGAGAAAGTCATTAAAGAAATTATGATGTTATACCAGAAGCTGTTCACTTACTACAAAAGAATTACAGGAGAAATAAAGCAATTTAAAAAACACATGAGATACGTAGAAAACAAAAAGTAAAAAAGCAGAAGTAAATCCAACTATGTCATTAATAACCTTAAATATAAATATAGTAAAACAATTTATTCAAAAAACAGATTGTCATAGTGGAATGTTAAGAAAAGATCCAAATGCATGTAGACTACAAGGAGGCTTACTTTCTATTCAAAGATAGAAATAGGTTGAAGGTAAAGGATAGAAGAAGATGCATACTGCAGAAAGCAACCTTAAGAAAGCTGGAGTGGCTATACCAGAAGAGACTTGAAAACAAAAAATGTTATCAGAGATTTTAAAAAGGACATTTTATAATAATAAGAGGGTGAATCTGTTAAGATATAACAGTTATAAATATATCTAACAACAGAGCCAAAAAGTAAATAAAAACTAATAGATTTGAAGAGAGAAATAAGCAGTAGACTTGAATATCCCACTTTGTTTTTTTTGTTTTGTTTTGTTTTTTTGTTTTTTTTAGAAAAGCACTTTTAGTATTTAATGAACCTCCCTCCATGTGGCTTCAAGCTACCAGGACACAGGCTCCCCCAACACCCTTAATCTTCTCCTCAGCTCTTCTACTGAAGAATTTGGCCTTCACGATGACAGGCTGTTTGGGAAGCTTTCCCTTTCCCAAAACTTTGTAGTAGCCCGATCACACCACATCAATGATAGGAGCAGCTCCAGTCTTGTTTTTGGCAGCATTTACCCGTGTCTGCTCACTGACCAAGGTCCACAGTTTATCAAGGTTGACAGTTGGGCAGAAGCTCTGGTTCCTTTTTAAGTGGTAATGCCTCATACCAACTTTTCCAAAGTAACCTGGATGGTATTTGTCAAAGTTGATCCTGTGGTGATGCATGCCACCAGCATTACCCCGACCCCCTGGGTGCTTCCGGTGCTTCCCGATACGGCCGTGACCATGGCTCACGTGGCCCCGAAGTTTCCGGGTCTTCCTCAATCTGGATGGCATGTCTGCGACCCAGAAGAAAGAGGGAGGCCTTGAATATCCCACTTTGAATAATATAGAAAACAACTATACAGAAGATCAAGAAGGAAATAGAGGACTTGAACAACACGCTAAACCAGCTAGACTTAGGGTGGCTGGGTGGCTCAGTTGGTTGAGCATCTGACTCTTGATCTCAGCTCAGGTCTTGATCTCAGGGTTGTGAGTTTAAACCCCACGTTGGGCTCCACCCTGGGCATGGCGTCTACTTAAAAAACAAATGAGTGCATGGGTGGCTCAGTTGGTTAAGTGTCCAATTTAAGCTCAAGTCATGATCTCGTGGTTCGTGAGTTTGAGCCCCGCATCAGACTCTGTGCTGACAGCCCAGAGCATGGAGCCTGCTTCAGATTCTGGGTCTTCCTCTCTCTGTCTGCCCCTCCCCTGCTCGTGCTCTTGTCTCTTTCTCTCTCAAAAATAATAAATAAACATTAAAAAAATTTTTTAAACAAACTAAACTTACTAAATACATATAGAATACCACCAAACAACTGCAGAATATACATTCTTTTCACACACATATGGAACATTCATCAGGGTAGACCAAATGCTAGGCCATCTAAAAAGCCTCAGTAAAGTTGAAAGGATTAAGATTGTACAAACCATGTATTTCAATCACAATGAAGTAATAGTAGAAATCAGATCATAGAAACATGGAAATTAAGTAATATATTTCTAAATAACCAATGGTTTAGGGACAGAATCACAAAATTAAAAGATATTTTGAGGGGTGCCCGAGTGGCTCAGTCAGTTAAGCATCCGATTTTGGATCACATCATGATCTCACAGTTCGTGGGTTCGAGCCCTGCGTTGGGCTCTGTGCTGACAGCCAGCTCAGAGCCTAGAGCCTGTTTCAGATTCTGTGTCTCCCTCTCTCTCTGACCTTCACCTGCTCACGCTGTCTCTCTCTCTCTCAGAAATAAATAAAACATTAAAAAAAAATTTTCAAAGGTATTTTGAGATGAGTAAAAATGAGGACACAACATACCTTAAGGAATACAGCTAATGCATGCAAAAGGGAGAAATGTATAGCTATAAATCCCTACATTTAAAAAAAACTCAAAAAATAAAATCCCCAATCAGTAACTTAATTTTTCTCCTTAAGTCATTGAAAAAGGAAAAGGCAAGCTATTTTCTCAAAGCAAGCAGATGGAAAGAAATAATAGAATTGGAATAGAAATTAATGAAATAGAGAATAGAAAAATAATAGAGAAAATCTACAAAACCAGAAGTTGGTTCTTTGAAAAGGTCAACGAAATTAACCTTTAGCGTCACTGATCAAGGAAGAAAAAAGATTATATTCCAGCTACTAAAACCAGCAATGAAAGAGGGTACATGACATGTACAAAGATAAAAAGGACTCTGAGGAAATACTGTACACAACTGTATGCCAACAAATTACACAGCCTAGATGAAATGGACAGATGATAAGAAAGACAAAAACTCCTGCAGCCGAGGAGAAATAGAAAATCTGAGCAGACCTATGAAAGTAAAGAGATTGAATTAATAATGGAAAAGCTACCCCCCAAAAGAAGCCCTGGCCTACATGGCTATACTGATGAATTATACCAGCCATTTAAATAAGAACACCAATAAGTCACAGACTTCCACAGAATAGAAGAAGAAGAAACACTTCCCAACATACCAGGTTATAATTAACCTGCTACCTAAACCAAAGATCTACAAGGAAATTACAGACCAATATCTCTCATGAATATAAATGTAAAAATCCTCAAGAAAATACTAGCAAACCAAATTTAGCAACATATGAGGATCATACACCTGACCGAGCGTATATACATGACTAGGTAGGATTCATGCAGAGTTGATTCAGTATATGAAAATCAATTGATGTATACACTGTGTCAGTAGAAGAAAGAAAAAAATGTACATGATCATTTCAGTAGATGCAGAAAAGCAGACAAAATCCAACAGCCCTTCATAATAAAAACATTCAAATTAGGAAGAGAAAGGAACAGTCTCAGCCAATTAAAGGGCATCTGAAACCCACAGCCCGCCTACTTCATGCCCAAAGACTGAAAGCTGCTCCCGCACTAAGATCAGGCACAGGCACAAGACAAGGACGACTGCCGCTGCTGCTTCAGCTCAGCATTGCTTTGGAGGTTCTAGGTGAGAAAGACAAATAGAAGGCGTTCAGATTAGAAGGAAGTTAAGCTGTCTTCACAGATCTTGTATATAGAAAAACCAAGGAATCCAGTAAAAAGCAAAAACAAAAACCCACTACACTAATAAGTGAGTTCAACAGAGTTTCAGAATATAAGGTCAATATACAAAATTCGATTGTTTCTATACAGTAGCAATGAACAAACCAAAATTAAGAAAAGAATTTCATTTACAAGAGCATCAAAAAGAATGCAACACTTAGGGATAAATTTAAAAAGAAATGCAAAACTTCTCTGAAAATTACAAAACATTTTTATTATTGTGAAAGAGGACCTAAATAAACATAAAGCTATCTCGTGTTCATGGATTGGAAGACTCCGTATGATTAAAGTAGCAGTACTCCACGTGCCGAATGTGTCAAAATCCCAGCTGGCTTCTTTGCAGAAATGGATTGGCTGCAAAGCAGATATCTAATAAGGGACTTGAATTTAGAATTTGTAAAGAACTCCTACACTCAATGATAAAAAGACAACACATTTTGAAATATGGGCTAAGGATCTAAATACCCATTTCTCCAAAGCAGATATACAGATAGCCAATAAACATGAAAAGATACTCAATATCATTAACCATCAGGGAAATGCAAATCCAAACCACAATTAGATACTACTTCATACTGTTAAGATGTTTATTATCAAAAAGACATGATAGCAAGTGTTGGCAAGGATGTGGAGAAATCAGAACCCTCATTCTCTGTTGGTAGGCATGTAAAATAGTGCAGTCACTTTGGAAAACAGTCTGGCCCTTTTCAAACGGTTCCTCAAAAGGCTAAACAGGGTTACCATATGACCGAGAAATTCTAGTCCTACTAATATACCCAGGAGAAATGAAAATATGTTTACATAAAAACTTACACGTGAATATGTGTAGCTGCAGATTTATGATAACCAAAGTATGGAAACAACCCAAATGTCCATCAGCTGGACATAAGTGGATAACAGAATGTGGTATATTCATACAGTAGAATATTATTCAGCAATTTAAAAAATGAAATACCGATACGTGCTGCAACCTGAATGAATCTTGAAAACACTGTGTGGAGTGGAAGAAGCCAGGCACAAAAAAGCCAAATATTTTATAATTCCATTTGTATGAAATGTCTTAAACAGGTAATTCCATCGAGACAGAAAGTACTTTAGTGGATGCCTTGGGATGAGGGGTTTGGTGGCAAAGAGGAGTGACTGCTAGTGAGAATAGGACTTCTTTTTGGGGTGATGAAAATGCTTTAAAATCAGTTATGATGGGTGCACAACTCTGAATATGCTAAAAACCACTGGATTGTATACTTTCACATAGGTGAATTGTAAAATTATAGCTCGAAGCTGTTTTAGGAAAAAAAAAAAGAATGAGTATGCCCTAGAGTGCAGTGTAGACCAATGGAGGGTAGCGACCCCTTGAATCAGGGCTGAAGAGATTGGAAGGAAGCACAAACCTCTCAAACTAGTTTGCCCATGCTCATCCTTGAAAATTAACCTTGTTGCTGAGCTCTGGCCATTGCTTTAAGAACTGCCTTTCTCGAAAATACCCCAGAGACTTTCTTGTCAGGCCCGTGCAGACCAGGCACCAAAGATCGACAGTGCCTTGGGGAAGCATCTGAACTGCCTGTGTTTCTTCTTCCCAGATATTTACTACTGAGGAGGGCTTGTCAGATATTTATTACTGAGGAGGGCTTGTGTGGCATTCGCTATGCCTGCCCTTCCCTTAAGCGTCCTGTCTCACAGTTGCCCTCAAGCCCCCTGAGCTAGGTGATGAGGACTCTGAGGCTGTCCAGGCCACACGGCAAGTGTGCAGCGGAGGCAGAGTCTATACCATAGCTCTCCAGATTGTCTCCACGAATCAGCTGACTCTTAAACTGTTCTGGGAGCTCGGCCAGTGTCCCAGCATGGAAATTGAGTAATTATGATTTTCCTCCCAACATGTACGAAAATGAATGTTGCCTGAGGTAGAGTTTTTCTCAGTTCGGTTTTCTCCCATAAATTTTTCTTAAGTCTTTGCCCACTGCTACTTTAGTGGCAATTAAGAGCTTGCAGATAGGGACACCTGGGTGCCTCAGTTGGTTGAGCGTCCAATTCTTGATTTCAGGTTAGGTCATGAGCTTACGGTTTGTGGGACTGAGCCCTGTGTCAGGCTCCATGCTGTGAGTGTGGAGCCTTCTTGGGATCCTCTTTCCTCTCTCTGCCCCTCCTCCTGGTCGCTGGCTTGCTCTCTCTCTTGCTCTCTTTTTCAAAATAAATAAATAAACATTTAAAATTTTTTAATTTAAAAAAACCTTGCAGATTAAGAAGAAAAAAAGCTAGTAGCAAGCAAGCATTAGCAGAAAAACTCATTTTCTATTTAATATATACTCACGTTACTTATTCATGTGGCAGGCTTTGTTTTCAGCACTTTGCATATATTAAATGCTTTTCATTTTTGCAATGTTGGTAAGAGATAGGTACTGTTGCTGTTACCTCAGTTTTATAGGTGAGGATGGATACTGAAGCTTAGCGACATCTACCAGCTTACCCAAGGCCACCCAGCTGGTGAACAGTAGAGCTGGGACAGATGCAGCAGGCTGGCTTGGGGTCTGTGCTCTCAACACCTGTGCCATGCTGCCTTTGAGTCTTGCTTCACTCAACAACTGGTTATCTCCCAGGGTTGTGATTTTTTATTTGTGACACGATATGGCTGTAAAAAATAGTTTCATGTCAGGAGGGCAGAATAACTTGGGCTTTGTATCATGGTATCACCTTGCAGAAGTCCCCAGACTTTTGCATGCACCTTACCCAAATATTATTTGATAACCACTGTTCTGTACTGTAGAGTTTTTCTGGCCCTTTGCCAAAGGCCTCTAGGGTAGCAGTTCCAGTGGGAGCTTGGAAGCACCTTAGTAGTGACTCATTCATCCTTTCACATTAAACATGAGGAAAACTGAGGGGAAGTAAACCCTAAGGTCTCTTTACCCTGACCAGTACTCTTAAAATAATAGGGACCTACGGAAGGCTTCCCAAGAACCAGGTGCTAGGCTTTTCTTGTGTTCTCATTCATCCTGCATAGTCCCCCTAGCCGTCCACAGTAGCACTCCTGTCACTTCCCTTCTGTAAGGTAGTCTGAGGCCTAGTATGGAGGTGACTTGACCAGTGTCATACGGCCAGCAGGTTAAAACTCCAGAGCCCTTAGCCTTCAGCACTTTGTTCTAGCCCCTTCCCATGAGTACACTTCACTGTGACCTGCATGACTCATTGAGACTTTCTTATTAACTGGGTAGTAGAATAAATGTTTTGGTTTACCTACAGCCAAAAATACAATGCCTAGCACATACTGTGTCCCAGAAATATTACTTAGATGCTGCCATTGTTACTAACAATGAAATTGGGTAAAATGGAAGTCTGCTAGTAAGCAGTATGTTCATCTGTATCACTAACAGCAATTGTGATGCCCAATCTGCCTTGGAAAGTTGAACCTTAGAAAACTTTAGATGGTTCTTTGCATGTCAGGAGAAAAGAAATCTTGGAAAAGGATCCCTCTCAGTCTTTTAGCAGTGCCTCCTTGTAGAATCTAGACAGAGGAACCAAGTACTTAGAGTCATTTGTGAAGAGAGAGTTTGGCACAATTTGCTGCTAGCTCACTGTCTAGGCACTTGGGTGTGGGACACTCTGATGGTGACAGGAAAGAAGAGTATCAGGAAGGGATGGATCTTGTTGCCGCATTGGCTGTGTCAGAGCATTTTCACTGTGTTAGTCTGAGATACAATGTAGCTGCAGAGTCGATTTGTTTTTAAGTATAATTGATATACAACATATTATTTTCAGGTGTTCACCATGATGATTTGATACTTGTACATAGTGCAGAATAATCACTGCAATAAGTCTAGCTCACATCTGTCACTATACATACAGAACTTCTTTTCTTATGATGTGCAGAGTCAGTTTTTCTGCTTTTAAGCTTGCCTGGCTCCTGTGGGCCCGGAGGGGTTTTGTGGGTTTCAAAGTCTCTGTCACGGGCTCAGGGGCCAGTCTAATGACGCTGTTACCTCAAGTCTGTCCAGAGCAGGTTTGAGGGGCAGAAACATGTTTCCTCACAAGCAGTGACTGAACTGTCTCTCTCCCGGTGGCTGTCTCAGCCTCCATTGTGTTTCCTCCTCCAGGGGCTTCTGAGGAGAATGGCCTGCCTCACACTTCCACCAGGACCCAACTGCCTCAGTCAATGAAGATCATGCATGAGATCATGTACAAACTGGAAGTGCTCTATGTTCTCTGCGTGCTGCTGATGGGGCGTCAGCGAAACCAGGTGGGCCTCTCCCCCACGTCTCCAAAAAGCGCTTTCTGAGCACTTATGGGGCATTAAGTACTCCATTAGGCCATCTCTCCAGCCCAGCAAAGTGCAGGGGTCGTTCTCTTCATCTCTGTTTTACATATCAGGAAACCAGTCTCATTCCAGAGTCCTCAGTCTTTCCACCATACTTTGCTGTGGGCAGCATTTCTGGGCAGAGCATCAGTGCCCAGGGCAGAAGCTGGTGGCTTGGCCATGTTACCTGACCTTGTTAATGTGAAGAATAAAGGGTCTTTGTGGCAGGACGACTGCCCTGTAGATGCACTGGAGGAGTTGCCAATTCGATGGGGGCTCAAGGAGGTGGGCCAGAGCCTGGAGCTGTGTCCAGTTACAAACACTAGGCAGCTGTTAGGGCTCCACATGTGCTGGGGTTGAAGGAGCAAGAGCCCATAACCTACAGAGGGAGGAAGAGAGCTCTGGAAGTAAGTAGCACTCCTCTTCAGGGTAGATGAGAAGTAGCCCTCTCCTGCTGACTAATCATTGCCCTGTGGTTGAAAAAAAGGTGGGCAGTTGGCAGAGGGTGCTCAACAATCCTTAAGCTCCTTTTTGTGTCATACACTGGACCATCACCTTAGCTCCATGCAAGATAGGTGCAGTTATCTCCATCTTACAGGTGAGGAGCAATTTTGGATAGGGTAGCCGGAGAGAAGACTCACTGCAAAGAGGACATCCAACATAACAGTGTCCTCAAGAAGGTGAGGGGGCCATGCATGCCAATCCCTGAGGCAGCCTACCAGGTAGAGGGAGCAAGTCCTGAGGTGTGAGTGTGCCCGGTGGGTTGGTGGAACAGTAGGGAAGCCAGGGCATGGACTGGAATGAGCAGCTAGGGGAGGGGTGACGAGCACGCAGAGGCCAGACCGCATCTGGCTTTCACAGGCCATTTTCAGGAGGTGAGTGTTTACTCTGAGTGACTGGGAGGTTACCCCCTCTGGCAACCATGTGAAAGAGATGATAGTGGCTGGGACCAAGCATGTTGGTGGAGGGGAGTGGTGAGAAGTGCTTGCATTCTGGATATATTCTGAAGGTAGAACAGGTAGAATTTGCTGATAGTTTGGATGTGGGCATGAAAGAGGGATTAAGGGTGACTTCTTTGACTACTTCTAGGGTTTTTGGCCCAAGCAGGTGGGAGGTTGGATTGACCATTTATTGAGATGGTCAAGACCGTGGGTTAGGATTTGGGGGAGAGGATTGGAGGTGTAGGGAGACAGGCAGGGAATTCAGTTTGAACAAGATAGGTTTGAGGTTTCTCTCAGAATTGGCACCTGGATTACCCACACCTGGAGTTAGGGCAGAGGTCAGGCCTGGCGTTAGAACCTTGGAGGTTGTCAGCATGGGGCTCATATTTAAAACCAGGACCTTGGCAGGCAGAGAAGGACAAATATCATATGTTTGCACGTATAGGAGGATTAGGAGGAACTTGACTGAGGAACAAGGGGGAGAAGAAGGGGAGAATGGTGGGGGAAAGGGAGAGAGGCAAACCATGAGAGACGCTTGAATGCTGACAAAAACTGAGGANCGAGTGGGGGGATGGGTGATATAGGTGAAGCAGATTAAAAGTACATTTATCATGATGAGCACTGAGTAATGTACGGAACTGAACCACTATACTGTACACTTTAATATAACAGTATGTTAACTATAAGAAAAAAAAACAAACAAACCAGGACCTTGGTTAAGGCGCTACCCTGACCTCCATGGCATTGAAGCTCCTTCCTTCAATATGGAATACATTTGTTACAAAAATATTGTGTCACTGTGCCCTACATGTGTTCAGTGCTTTTACCTTTTTTCAGTTACTCATATTTGAATTTTCAGGTAATTGGTAAGTTATAAAACAAGTGGTGCCTGCCTCTCCCCTCACTTGATACTTGAAAAAACCAGGGTACAAAAAGGGCTATGCTCTCAGGTTCCACGAATCAGTAGAGCCATCTGCTTTCTGTCCCCCATGACCATTCCCTGCTTCCTGAGCCTTCCTGTTACCAAGTCTTTATGAATCAGTCATTGGTTTCTCTGGCTAACCTGTATGATTACCGCCGCTGCTGCGTTGGAGGGACCACAGGCTGGCCTCAGGATCCTGCCCACCTGAGAACCAGTGTTCTGCTGGCACATCCTCATGAGCACAGTCAGCACTGACTATGTTCCTGCTGCATGCCGGTGCCATGGGGATGTGGATCCACAGACCTCACGGAGGCTGGGACACAAGGAAAAGGGATTCCCTGGTCCAGCCTCCCAGAAGGTCCCTCCTTAGAGTGGCCTTCTTGTTGTGCATTCAGGCCAAGTTCTCCGACCAGTCTTGGCTTAATTGAAATCACTAGACTGGAAACTCTACCCAGATGTCCTGAGTTCCAGTTCTCCAGTGCTCATGTAAACAGTCAATACAGCACTTCCTGTAAAGTCAGGCCCTGCACTTGGGCCAAATTACCTCACTGAATCCTTTCAGTGGCTTCACTAGCCCTCATTTTCCATCAGGGGACTCAGGTTCAAAGAAGAACGTTGCCCAGAGTCACAGCTTTGTCCAGTTCTGGCCGGGGCACCTGGGTGGCTCAGTTGGTTAAGCATCTGACTTTGCCTCAGGTCATCATTCACCGTTCGTGGATCTGAACCCCGTGTTGGGCTCTACGTTGACAACTTGGAGCCTAGAGCCTGCTTCGGATTCTGTCTCCTCCTCTTTCTGCCCCTCCCCCGCACGCATGCACGCATGCAGTCTCAAAAATAAACATTTTTAAACAAACAAATAAATAAAACACACCTGTGGTAGACCTGAAGGGCAGGCTTTAGGATCAGAGCAGTTGAGTTAGGCTGCATTTCCACCACTGCCTTGGCCCATCTGTCCTGCTCTACTTCCCCTTCCTCCTTGTAGAATGAGAATTAATAAGCACTGGTCCTGTACTGAGGACTTTACATACATTTTCTGGTTTTGTCCTTACAAGAGCCCTAAGAAGAAGTAATAATAGCTTTGTTTTAGGTAAATATATATAGGCAAATAATTCACATAGTTCTGTATTAAAATGTGTAAGGATCAATGAAGCCTTTCTCCTCACTGATCCTGATCGTTCTTCCATGAAGTTCTTCCATGAAGCATCTAATTTTACCAGTTATTCATGTATCCTTTTAGAGACATTTTATGCTTATAAAAGCAAATATATTCCTCTCATTATTTTTAACACAGTGAGTTATATAGCATGTACATATTTGCTTTTTTAATATTGTATCTTAGTAAATGCTCAATTCACTACGTGTGAAAGACCTGGCTCTTTCTTCTGGGACCTTATATCCCACTGAATGGATATGCCATAGTTTACGCAACTAATGACCCACTGATGGGAAGTATAGGTTATATCTGTTTTTTTGGTATTGCAAATAATGCTGCCATTCTTTAGTGAGCAACTTTATGCATTTGTCATTTAGTACATGGATCTGAGAACAAATCCCTAAAAGTAGAATTGCTGGTCAAAGGGAAGACGCATTTGAAGATTTTAGAGATCTCACTGAAATGACCTTCTGCAGGCAGTTCAGCAAATGCCCTCTTACCAGTAGTGAGTGAGCGTGCCTGAAGCCCAGCTCACCAGCACAGTATTATAAAACTTTGTTCTTTGCTAACCTGAAAAAGTGAAAAATTGGTTGTGATTTGAATTTCTCTTAATATTATAAGTAAGGGTAGACACTTGCCATATATTGAAGAATGTCTTGTATTTTCCTG
This sequence comes from Crocuta crocuta, assembly GCF_008692635.1. NCBI lineage: Eukaryota > Metazoa > Chordata > Mammalia > Carnivora > Hyaenidae > Crocuta > Crocuta crocuta. The sequence goes on from NW_027530847.1 coordinate 745,903, forward strand.
TCTATAACCTTTGCCCATTTTTTTCTGTAAGGTTGGTCTTTTTACTTAAGAGATTTGTAGGATTCCTTACAGAGGAAATTAGTTTTTTGCCTGTAATTTGAGATTGCCAGTATGGTCTCCATTTTCCTATTTGTCTTACGGCTTGGCTTATTATGAATTTTGCCACAGAGAATTTTTAAAGGTTTATATGGTTAAATTTAACGTTTTTCTCTCTTTGGACTTTTAGGTATACTTAATATACTTAATATTTTAGAAAATATCTTTCTCGATGTGTGGTCATTTAAAAAAATCTTTGCATAGATTTTTCTAGGATATTTAGGGTTTACATTTTTTAAATATGTTTATCTTGTCTCTAGTTGAAATCTGTCCTACTCTGAAGCATGAGGGGTATTTGTATTTTAATGATATGAGGAGGAAACAAACTAAGAACAAACAAATTAAGAAATTTGATTAAGGTTACCATGTTCGAGTGTGTTGGGGCTACTTGTCAAACCCAGGGCTCTCTGAATCCAAAACTCATGTTCTTAAAAGAGGACCCAGCATACAGTGTGACCTCAGGAGTATTGTGGGGATCTGTGCAGAGTGCAGAAGTATGTCTGTGTATAGTGGGAGTGTGGAGAGGGGTGGCTACATGAGGTATTTTCTTTAAATCTCAACAGTCCCTACTGACTGTTGCTTTCTCTGTCCTCAAAGATGGTTTTGTAGGTGCTGAGCAGGAGACTTTGATGGATCTTCACAGCATGCTTGTGGTAATGCTTTTCTGCCTTCCTGCCCCATCCAGGTTCACAGAATGATTGCAGAGTTCAAGCTGATCCCCGGGCTCAATAATTTGTTCGACAAGCTGATTTGGAGGAAGCATTCAGCATCTGCCCTTGTCCTTCACGGTCACAACCAGAACTGTGACTGTAGCCCGGTGAGCTGGGGACACGGCAACAGATGGGCTTTACTTGCCAGGAGTAGTTGTTTCCAGAACTGCTGATGACCCTTTGTAGTCTCATTTTTTTTTTTTTTTTTTTTTTTTTTNTTTTTTTTTGAAAGAATAGAAATAAAGTCCTAGTCTGTATCATCCCTTAAGTGGAAGCTGCCTTGGAGAAAGGTGTGACCCCACCCCTCCACCTGTGCAGAAATCCCTTCTGAGGCCCTCTGTCAGCTTTCTCATTCACACCTCTGGGACAGGGCACTCCCTTTCCTCCAGGCAGGGTGCCTCTTACCTCACAACAGGCTTCCCCTTGTTCTATATGCGACCCCACAGTATTGCACATCTGCTGGTAGTAGTTTTGCCCTCTGAGACCATGCAGCATCAATGATCTGTGATCAGAAAGGGCTTTAGGGTGCTTTTTTTTTTAAAAAGGGTCAAAGGCTCATGTCTTCCTGGTCTCTCTTATGGTGCACTGGAGAGAGCACTGACTTGGGAGTCAGGAGGCCTCTGTGCCTCCCAGCTTGCTGGGAGAGCTTGAATGAGTCGCTCAGTTTCTGAGCCTGTTTTTTGCAGAAGGAATGTCACACTCCCTTGCCCGCTGTCCTTGTGGGCCATGTGGAGGCTTGGTCACCAGTATCAGGAGGACAGTGCTCTGGGACTTTGACGTGCCACATGGCCATTGGTGCCTTAGGCTCTCCCTGGTCTCTGTGCCATGTTCTGGGGACTTCCCACAGTGTCTGACCTTCCAGCTTACTGTTCTTCTCTAGCCTTGTCCGATTTGCCTCTCAGCCCATCCATCCGAGTTTTTAATTTTATGTAAATATATTCTGCATTTTGACACATCTGGTCCTTTGTCAAAAGCAACGTGGTTTTTAATCATTATGTTAATATTTGTTACTTGTAACATACTTTTTTTATGGTCTTGGATTACTCATGGGATGCTAATACTTGCATTTGAATCTTCATATTCCCCTCAGGGTGGAATGTGGCCTCGTGTTCTGGAATGTAGCCTTACCTCTGGGAGTATTTCTTCAGAGCACTTGCTTTTGTCTGCCAGGTTCTTTATGAGTAAGGCCACAGGGCAAGTTTTCATGTTGAGTGCCTCGGCCCTGGTAGTGTGAACCCAGATTCCTCTTCTGGGGAGCTCCCCTTCACCACCAGCAGCACCCTGGCAGAAACAGGCGTCTTTGCCAGCTCCCTGGGCTGATATGTGGGATTTTTCTAACCCTTCTTTCACCAAATGTACATGCTTCCCAGAACTTTATATGGGTGCAGGGTTCTGTCTAGTCTCTGTAGGGCATTAAACCCAAGCCCTGGCATGAGTAAATGCCATTCCCACTTCTCCATCCCACCCGGGGCTGCTGACCATCCGCTCTTGTGCTCACTGCTCTGAATGCAGTCCTTTCTTCATTTCTGATTCCTATGGATTTTCCTTTCTTATGAAGTTAGCCTCACGTTTAAAAGAATTTCGGTTATTTTTTTATCCAAGGTGTAGGTGGCAGCGGAGGGGGGCGGTAGCAGGAAGGGTCTGCAGCAGCTTGATCTCTTATTGGCCAGTTGTGGAAGTCTGCAAAGGGTTTCCGACTACAGAAAAGCGCTCATTGTGTGTGAGGACAGAGGCTCAGAGAAGCAAAGCGACACATCCAGGCTCTTACCAGAATGTTTTGTTTTCTTTGGGAACATTGTGGTGATGGTTTTAACATCAAGGATACACCTGTGTTTTAGGACATCACCTTGAAGATACAGTTCTTGAGGCTTCTCCAGAGTTTCAGCGATCACCATGAGTAAGTACGAGCTGTCCCTGGAAGGAGAGTTGTTGTACGGGCTTCTCCCCTCTCTTGGACCTTAGCTCAGGAGGACCTTGGAGTTGTGAGGGTGGCTGTCACACAGTTACCACGTGTGGCTGCACTTTGACAATACTGTAATAAGAGCTGCCATTCGTGCAGCCCTAGCTGTGTGCCAGGCCCTGAACCCTCACGGCCACCTGGGAGGGGAGTACAGAGTTGCTGGCCCCTTATTACCCTTGGAGTCAATACATCTCTCAACTGTCTGTCCCTTCAAGCCAGGAATGGACAGCGTGGCTTTTCACAGGGACTTCAGGTGGGCAAAGTAGGCTGAGTATTTGCTTATTGAACAGGTAGAATATTCTTCACCTGCACAGGGAGATGTACCACATCTACCCTCCTGTGTTTCATTTTTCAACCTTCAGTGGAGAATGCACAAGAGAGTAATTCTCTGCTCTAAGGAAAACAGTGCAGGGGGAGGGAAGAATAGCAGCTGACCCCTTGACCTTGGCACTGGGGAGACATTATGGTGGGAGTGGGGTGGGGAGACTTTGTGAGCTGGAACACACAGGCAGTTACCGCTTAGCTCTTGCCTACCACTGGTGTACAAGAAACTGGGCCCGCTGTTGCATAGCTTTTGAGTTTTTCCCCCAAGGGAAGCTAGAAATCAAGATTTATGTGAAAGGTCCTGATTTTAAACATTGACTTAAATTCTTTTGAAATATTGTGTAAGCTACCAGAAAGTGCCTGAGGACAAATGTGGCCAAAGGCCTCCGCTTTGCTACTTTTGTCTGGATCGTGTTGACCATCCTCTTTTCAGAGGCTCTCTGCTTGAAGAACTTAAGTTCAAGGAAGTATGTGAACCCTCTAAAAAAATGGCACCAGTATGTTCTAAATGCTTACTTTTTTAAGGAACTGGGTCCCTAACTTTCATCACACTCTTATTAAATCTGAGCACTTGTATGTATTAGGCTCTGGGGAGACAGTGATGAGTTAAATGAGCTATGACCCCTGCTCTCATGAAAAGTATAGTCCTGGAAGGTAGAGGGACATTAATCAGAGAGTCACACCACTGAAGGTACAGTGACAGATGGAGATGGTATTCAGGGGAAAGGAGCATGGTTCTGTGAGAGCACATTTGACAGGGGCCCTGAACTAGCCAGAGCTCTTCCCTGCAGAAGCAGCTTGTCAGTTGATACCTGGAGGGTCGGTAGTAGCAAACTGGGTGAAAAGGAAGAGTGAGAGGCTGAGTGTTGTAGAAGTCACGGTGTATGCAGAATCTCCACAGGACAGAGCGCCACGTGTTTAGGAAAGCCAGTGTGGCGGGTAGTGTGAGTGAAGGGGGTCTTGCCCCCACAGTGAGGCTGTGAAGGTGGTTGGTGGCTCAGCCACAGGGCCTTGTCAGTCATGTTTGTGGGCGGATTTTATATATTCTAAAGCTTGTGAAATTGTGGGGGCATTTTTGACAGCAGAGTGACCTGGTCAGAGTCCCATTTTCTAAAGATCTCTCCGGGTGCTGTGTGTTCAATCAGTTCCTGGGGGAGACCATTTAGGAACTGCTTCTGTTCACATGGCTTGCGTGATGCCAGGCCTAGAGATGAAGGGCGCAGAAGGGAGTGTCTCAGCTGCTTCAGGCCCCTGTGGGAGTTCTGGAATACAGCCAGGTTTGAGAAGCAAAATGCTGAGTTTGATTTGGACATTGCTAGGTGCGAAGTGTCTTTGAGAAAGCAAAAGGAAATGTTCAGTGGCAGGGCACCTAGGTGGCTCAGTCCGACTTTAGCTCAGGTCATGATCTTGAGGTTTGTGAGTTGCAGCCCTCTCTGCACATCCCCCGTTTGCACGCATGCATACTCTCTCTCTCTCTTTCTCTCAAAGAAACATTGTTTAAAAATGTTCAGTGGCAAACAGAAGGCCTGGAGATGCTGAGGAAATGAGCTTTGTTAGTGAATGGAGCAAGGGAGGGAGCCAGGGATAGAGTCCCGTCTCAGGGGCAAGTGGTGGCAGGGGAAGGCACCTGGGGGATTCTCCGGTTCTCACCACCAGAGCTGGGCGAGAAGGAAGCTAGCCTGGAGTCCTTTACCCCTCCCCACCCATTTGTTGCAGGAACAAGTACCTGCTTCTCAATAACCAGGAGCTGAACGAACTCAGTGCCATCTCTCTCAAGGCCAACATCCCTGAGGTGGAAGCCGTCCTCAACACTGACAGGTAAGTGGCGTGCAGCTCCAGCCCATAGCCCACCCTTGCTGCCTGCATCCCCCCGGGCTCACAAATGAGTGCCCACAGGTCTAGTACTTGTCCTTTCTTGCTCACATGTATTTCTGATGTCCTGAGGGCTTCTGGGAGTCAGGCACTGTCCTCATGTCCCCTGCATTACCTCCCTGGGGCCACACAGCAGCCCTAGGAGGGAGGTGCCATCCTCATTTCCACTTTACAGAGTGGGGAGCAGGGGCTTAGAGACGTCACCTGCCAAAGGTCACATGTGCTCTGCCCACTTCTTGGTCACTCACCTTTGCTGACATGCTTCTTACCCTGTGATAAGTCCCATTAGTTGGGTTATGATCGTGTCACCTTCTGACCAGCAGGGAGGTCACAGGCTCCTGAGGGTCAGGGCAGGGAAGACTGTAACCAGCAACAGAAGTCATAATTCCCAGCCTCCTTTTTTTTTTTTTTTTTTTCCCTAAAAGCAAGAGGAATCTGTTCAAATAAAATCTTGCACAGTCCATAATGTCTAGAGGGGATAAAAGTAGAGCTGTTCTATTTGAAGAGGGAGTTTAAGGGCTCAGAATCCCTGCCTTGCTTGGCCATCTGTTCCCTGTGATGCAGCCTGAGTCACTTCCTCATCGAATGTCTTGCTTCTTAGCCTAGCAGCAGCCTTCCCGGAGGCACAGGGACTTGTCCAAAGCCAGCTGGAGCTGAACACGGGGCCCAGGGTACTCCCTGTCTCCCCCTATTGGCACAGACTTTGCCCCATCTGGTAGACTGTCATGGCATTTCAAACTTGCTTTGGTGTAATCAGCCCTCCAGCAGTTCTGAGCACTGACTGGGTTTTTCTGGCCTCTGATCACTTGCTAGTGAGTCTGGGAAGGGAAAGCTGGCCTGAGATGTGGTGTGAGTACACTTGGCTATTCAGTTCTACAGTTGCAGGAGTCCTTGAGGTCCTCTGGATCCAGGTAGAGCAGGGAGGCATTCTGCAGGCTTGGCAGACTTTTCCTGGACATTTCCCAGGTTTTTTCACCTACCTAAACCAGCAGAGAGACTCAGCCCCAGAGCCCCAGGATAGCAGTCCCTTGGCCAAGTGGAACTTGGCCCTGTCAGCTTCAGGCCTGTCACTGAGGTACCTGTTTTGTTCAGGAGTTTGGTGTGTGATGGGAAGAGGGGCTTATTAACTCGTCTGCTGCAAGTCATGAAGAAGGAGCCAGCTGAGTCATCTTTCAGGTAGGTCTGGGGACAGGCACCTGCCACTCCTGAAGGGCCCAGGAGCTGAGCGTTTCTCTAGTGATTAGAAATACCTCATGTAGCTACCAGCTTCCACTGTGGATGTCTGACTACCCTGGTGGGGAGGGGAGTCTGACTCTGCAGGTATGCGTGAGCTTCTGCTGCATACCAGCAGTATATTTTAGGGACTGACCGAGCCTTCACCAAGCACCTACTCAGTGCTGGTGCTGGACAGGCGGTAGGAAATAGCTGCGGCCCCTGCCCACGAGGGTTCCCTGGGTTGTGGGAAACAAGCGTGTAAAGAAACCTGTTGGAGTGCAGTGTGGAAAGGAACTGAGTCAGGACCTACCCCAGGGAGCTTGGGAGCAAAGGAAAGCCCCTTAACCAGCTGGGGGCTTGGGGGGTTAGGGGGGCTGTGGACAAGGAGGGCTTCTCAGAGCTCCTCCTGCTTACCTAAGATGAGTCGTGAAGGCTGCAGACAGAAGTAGCGGGTAAGGGAGACATTTGTCAGGGCTGGGTGTGTCAATAGGCTTGTGCCCACATGTGCCCTCTGTCAACTCGGCCTGCCTTGTCCAGTCTTCCCCTTGTTGATCCCAGCTCTACTCCCCTCGGGCCATCTCTTCTCTACACAGCCCATCAGAAGTGAGCTCAGTGGCCCATCTGTACAGATCTGTCAGGTTCCCTCATGCACTCCAGCCCCTCTTTCCATTGTCCTCCTGAAGGGCCAAAGCTAGAGTGTATTTTCGTATACCACTCACTGTAGCCAGCCTTGTGATCCTGGATCCATCTTTTCTGAGACGTAGCTTCTTCCAGACAGAACCAGATAGGTAACTGTTCCCCACTGAGCTGTCAGCTCCATGAGGATAAGGACTCTTGCTATGTCCCCAGTGCCTAGTGTGATGCCTGATACCTAGTAGATGTTCAGGGAATGTCGAATAAATCAAAAGACAGCAAACGTCTCCCAGCCCCTTGGTGAATGGAACATGGGCCAGAAGAGGGCAGCCTTAGCCACCTGGGCCAGGGGTCAACATTTGGGTCGCAGGTTTTGGCAAGCCCGGGCTGTGGAGAGTTTCCTCCGAGGGACCACCTCCTATGCAGACCAGATGTTCCTGCTGAAGCGAGGCCTTCTGGAGGTAATGGCCTGGAGGAGCCAGGGTGTGGGGTGTCCCATTCTCCCCTTAGCCTCGTGCATTGCTCTCCTTCCTGAGACCTAGACAGCTGGTCAGGAGCAGAGCAAATCTCTATTTTGAAATGACAGTGCAGTTGTCCTGGGACTTCCCCTGAGTTTCCAACTGTGGGTTCCTTAGGTGCTTAACAGATGATTGAGGGATCTGGGGGGTAGCCTTGGAGGAGTATGAGAGTCTGCAGTTACCCAACAAGGCCTTTTGACCCTGAGGATATTTTGCTGTTGACCGAAAGTCAATTTCCCTTTATTGTAAAGTGGTCTGCAGAAAAAGCAAAATTTACAAAAGGCAGGGAGCAAAGTGGCCAGAAATATAATTGGTTTTTAAAAAAAAAAAAAGGGTACAAACAAGAAACTGACCCATGAATTGTTGTAAAATTGATAAGAAATTGATCTAAATCAGCATAACTTCAGGAAAATGCAAATGAAAAATGGAAACAGTTTAACTGTCATAGAAAACTTTATTATAAGAGTTAAACTGGCTTTATGTTCCTGATGAAAATTCATTGATTTTAGTGTAAACTTTCTTATTCATAAATATAAACCATGGGGTCAAAATGTGTCCTGTGCCCATAAACCCTTTACTTCACTGACTTGGATGGCCTCAGGGCTCAGGCAGTGGCTGATGTTACATCTGGAGATGGCTTCCCTCGCCTGCCAGCTGGAGTGAGCTGGGCAAGCGAGAGGTCATGACCACACACCTCAGCCCACCCCCAGCATCCTGGTGAGGTGTGTCCTGCCTGGCTCTGCCCTTGGAGCTCCCAGCATCCTCAGATGAGAATCTAGACAGGCGAACAAGTTCCATCAGCTGATGGGGATGCTTAAAGCAGACGTCATGTGGTCTGAGCTACGTGCCAGGCCCTGGTGGGAGGCAGGCAGCGGGCAGCTTGGATGAGCACAGCTTGGGGGTGGCAGCCACATCTGCTTGTTGGCCCCCAGGCTCAGCCACCTTCCTGCCTTCATCCTGTTCTCTCCCACCCCAGCACATCCTGTACTGCATTGTGGACAGCGAGTGCAAGTCAAGGGATGTGCTCCAGAGTTACTTTGATCTTCTGGGAGAGTTGATGAAGTTCAATGTTGATGCATTCAAGAGATTTAATAAATACATCAACACTGATGCAAAGGTAAGATTAACTCAGGCTCCATGGGGTTTGCTGCATCATTCAGAAGTTATCTTAGAGCCCTGGTCCTTCCTAGTCTTCGGGTGCTGGTTTGAAATTGGAGAATACTGGGGAGTCAGTGGGCAGGCTTCAGCGAACGGTCATTCACCCCTGTGCTGTGTTGGTTCTGGGCTGGACCCTGGGTATACAGGGCTGACCGCCTCAGCTGCTTGTAGGCAGGGGTGAAGGTGGCAGCAGGTGGGCTGTGAAAATGGCTCTGATGCAGGTGGTGGGTGACACGATGAGCCCTAGAAGGCCAGGACCGGGCCTAGTGTGTGAGCCTCACAGGGTGTGTTTGACAGAAACCCAGTGTAGACTAGTTGAAGTGAAAATCAGGGGAGTCCAGCATCCATCAGTGCAGAAAACGCTGAGCTTGCTGTCAGCCCTGGCTCGAGCTCCTGCTGGGGGCAGGTCACCCAACTTATCTGGGCCTCAGCCTTATGAGATACAGCTAGGCCTGGGTGGATGGGACCCCTGGGCAGCCAGTGCCCACCCTGGGCCTTGGCCGTCTTCAGTGGGAGCTGACCATCACCCACCTGAGCTGGACCCCTGCTGCAGTTCCAGGTGTTCCTGAAACAGATCAACAGCTCTCTGGTGGACTCCAACATGCTGGTACGCTGTGTCACACTGTCACTGGACCGGTTTGAAAACCAGGTGGACATGAAAGGTAAGAAAAAGCCACGATGCCAGGGAGAATTGGCCCAGCGTGGCCACGCTGGTGTCAATCACCCAGCATCTAGCAAGGAGACAAAATGGCCAGAAGTAGCTGCACCAAATGCCCACGTGGCTGGGGTCCAGGTCATGGCTCTCTAGGAGATTTTCTTGCTGCTTTGGCTTTTCTCTACTCTCCATGCTTCCTTTAATGAGCAGGTACACTTTAATAAATGCAAAGAAACTATTGTTGCATGCAAAATGCAAAAAAAACCAAACACCCTTCCTGTCTTGCCTGGAATCGCCTGGGATGAGAGGGACTGAGATGGTGAAGACTGGGAGGGAGGCCTCAGAGAGGAGGACCCCGCAAGGGACCGAGGGAAAGGTGGTGGTAAACTCCTGGTGGGGCGTAATGGGAATGCAGCTCAGCCTGGGTGGTAGCACAGCTGGACATTTGTTCCTGCTGCAACTGGCCTTTCCTGCATTGCATTCGTGGTGGGGGCTCCCAGCTCCAGAATCAGGACCCCAGGCAGGCCTGGCTACAAGCCTGAGGGACAGGTCCCTGGGCCTGAGCCACAGACCAGTTTCTGAACCTGTTGTCACACTTCTGCCCCTCTGTCCCCAGTTGCTGAGGTCCTTTCCGAGTGTCGCCTGCTTGCCTACATATCCCAGGTGCCCACGCAGATGTCCTTCCTCTTCCGCCTCATCAACATCATCCATGTGCAGACACTGACCCAGGTGAGAGGCCCTGCGGACATACAGGAGGGGAAGAGAGATTGGAAATAGTTTCCCTCATCCCGGAGCCCAGCAATTAATCTATCCCCCTTTGCCCTAGAAGTGTGTCTTGATCCATCTGTTGGTTCCTAGGAAACCCTGGCAGCTATTCTGAGGACTTTTTCCAATGAGGGACCAGTGTGTCATTTTATGCATGGGGCCTGAGGAGGGAAGAGGTGTCTCAAGTCACAGATGGGTCAGGATTGGCATGGAGCTCTTGACTCCCACTCCAGTGTTCTCTAAGCTTCTCATGCTCTGCAGGCTTTGGGGTTAGACTTGATGTGACCTCCCACTCTCTCGCTAAGTAACCATGGCTGCCCCTTCCCCGAGCTTCACACTCTTTTCTAAAATGAGGTTAATGCTCTACCCCTCAGAGGTGGTTCTTTGTTCCTTCAATTAGCACACATTTACTGAGGCAGGGCACTGAGCTGGGGCTGCCCAGTGAATCAGACCGAGACCCTTCCCTCCTGCTGCTGCCAGCTCAGTGCTGATTAAAGGTCAGAAAGTGAGGTAGCCATGCCTGATGTGGGCACCCCACCCCACCCTGGGGATCGAAGCCTTGGGAACCAGAGCTCCCAGGAAGAAGTGATGCCTGAGCTGATTCTGGAGGAGGAGTGGACTGTAACTAGGCCACTGACGATGACCCCACTGGGGTGGGGATGGGGGTGGGCGGGGACAGGATGGTGTCCTTCCTCCCCCACTCCCCGTCCTCTCAGGTTTGTGCAGGGGCACCTCAGTGTGTGGCCCTGCAGGGTCTGGGCATGGGACACCTTCCTTCCTGCCTGGTGGCAGCCCGGGGGCTTCCTGCACACACCTAACATGGATGGCCTGGCGCCTCACAGGAGAACGTCAGCTGCCTCAACACCAGCCTGGTCATCCTGATGCTGGCCCGGCGGAAAGAGCGGCTGCCCTTGTACCTGCGGCTGCTGCAGCGGATGGAACACAGCAAGAAGTACCCCGGCTTCCTACTCAACAACTTCCACAACCTGCTGCGCTTCTGGCAGCAGCATTACCTGCACAAGGACAAGGACAGCACCTGCCTGGAGAACGTGAGTGTCCCCCCTCCCCAGTGGGCAGGCCGTGGGCCATCCAGAGGTGGGGGAGGTGGTCTCCGCCTGGGGTGTGTGGTAGACAGCTCTCTGTCCCCTTGCTAGGGCCCTCCCCACGGGGTGCCTGGCTCGGCCTGGGTCCTCCAGGCGCCCCCCAGCCCCTCTCTCTCTGCCTAGAGCTCCTGCATCAGCTTCTCATACTGGAAAGAGACCGTGTCCATCTTGTTGAACCCAGACCGCCAGTCACCCTCTGCCCTTGTCAGCTACATTGAGGAGCCCTACATGGACATAGACAGGGACTTCACCGAGGAGTGACCTTGGGCCAGGCTTCAGGAGGCTTCTGGGCCAGGGCCAGTGTGGATGAGCGTGGGTACGTGTGCCACACGCCCTGCCCGGTCACCCTCCTCCCCTGCCTCCCCGATACTCTGTCTGTCCCAGGTCTTTGGGTACAGGCTTGTGGGGAGGGAGCATCTAGAAGCCCTTGGGTCTGAGGGCCCCGGGTCAGTGGGGAACCTCAGTTCCCTCAAGATCCCCATGATTAGGACAGGGACACTCTGCCCACCCTTCCTTCAGAACCCTGGGGCCCCAGCCCACCCACAGAGAGGTAAGGGAACTTTAAAAAAAAAAAAAAATAGCTCTGTCTGAGCTCTTGCCTGTCAGTCCTGGGGTGGGGAGGGAGATACGGGCACCCTCCTCCAATCTGTGAGCCAAGCTTGCTCGGCCTTTGGACCCAGGCAAAGGCTTCTGAGTCCCCGCGGGCAGGGGTGGGGGCTACCAGAGGACGCTGCCTTCCCCCACCCCTGGCCATCTATCCCTCCCTCCCTCGTTTTCCTTTAGCGACTCTGGTTCTGTTTGCTCACTGGCCGCTGTGTTCATCCCAGGGGGTTCCCCTAGAAGTGGGGGCCCTTTTCTTCCATCCCTTGGGGCACTGGGTGGCTGTGCCCTGCCCCAAGGCAGCGTCTCCTGCCTGAGCCCACACACACAGGAGCCTGGCTAGGAATACCCGTGGCCCCTCCTTGTGTTGCCAATTTATTAACAACAAATAAACCAATTAAATGGAGACTATTAAAGAACTTTATTTTAAATGACTGACTGTTGTGGACCTGACTTTTGTCCAGGGACCATGTGTTCCTTTCCTCTTCTGAACCTCAAAGGAGGAGAAGGCAAGTAGCTGGAGCCGTAGGGCCAGCGGCGGCAGGAGAGGGCACACAGCAGGCATCGTCCTCAGAACTCGGGTGTCACTCCTTGTGCTAAGGGGACAGGAGTAGCTGAGTGAGCTCCATGCTGCCATCCTCCCCACCCTGGTCCCATGCAGCCTCTCACCTTGGGTCCCAGGGCATCCCGGGTCCGCGCCCGCAGCTTGTTAGCCTGGCTTTCTGCCATGTCTGCCCGCTCCTCTGCATCATCCAACTCGTGCTGGGCCTTGCGGTACTTGGCCAGGTTAGTACTGGCCTGCTGTTCCTGGGGACATAGGCAGGCCTGGTCACCCTTTGTAACTGAGGTAGTCAGTCTAGTCCTGTTCTGTCCCCAGGGGGCCTGGCTTCTGGTCCTCAACTGCTCCACCTTCTGCCTCATCACCAGTGCCCCGGGCAGGAAGAAGGTGGCGGGGGAGTGAAGCAGTCCTTCCAGAGGCACACAGAAAGGAGAGCACATGGGGTCCCTTCAGGGACAGCTGGGTCCTGTCTCTAGCTAAAGCTGGTAGGAAATAGCCACTCTTCCCCCTGGGACAGCGGGGTCACTAAGCTGGGTCGCTGCCCTTTAGGGGCAGCCTGCCTGCGCACAAAGCCAACACAAGGCAATCCAGGGCCGAGAGAGGATTCTCGCTGCCATCCTCTCTGACTGAAGAGCCTGGAACCAGTGCTCAAGTTGTTCCCAGCTTCCAGGTCCTGGCCGCCCAGACCCTAGTACGCTCACCGCCTCTTCACACTGGCGCTTGTAGCTCTTGACCTTGCCCTGTAGCTTGTCCACCAGGTCCTGCATGCGAGCCAGGTTTTTCCTGTCCTCCTCGGCCTGGGCAGGCAAAGGCAATTCAGATCTTGCCCAGACTGGGCCAGTTCGGGGGTCCCGCCCCCCTTCGTGGCAGATCTAGTCCCGCACCTGGTACGCGAGCTCCTTAACCCGGCGCTCGTGCTTCCGCACCCCTTTGAGGGCCTCTGCGTGCTTTTTCTGCTCCGCGTCGAGCTCTGCCTCCAGCTCCCGCACCTGCAAGCAGCCAGGGATGGGCCTGCTGCCCAGAGCCCACCCTCAGGCTGGCCCCCCTGCAAGGAGAGGGTCTGGGAGGGTCGCACGCACCTTGGCCTCCAGCTTCTGCACCTGCTTCTTCCCGCCGCGGAGGGCAGCTTGCTCAGCCTCTTCGAGCCGGACCTGCAGCTCCCGCACCGTCTGCTCCAGCGTCTTCTTCATCCGTTCCAGGTGTGCACTCGTGTCCTGCTCCTTCTTCAGCTCCTCGGCCATCATGGCTGCCTGTTGGTGGACGGGGGTGGCCTGGTCAGGAGGGGCAAGTCCCTTTGGGCCCAGCTCTGGGCCCCCCCACGGCCGCAGCCCAGCCTCACATCGGTGATGGCCTTTTTGGCCTTCTCCTCAGCTTCCCGCCGCTCCTGGGCAGCCTCCTCCATCTCGCCGCTCAGCTGGGTCAAGTCCACCTCTAGCTTCTTCTTTTGGTTCAGGAGGCCTGTGTTCTGTGGGGAGGCAGAGGCTCAGAGCCTGGCCAGCGGGCCCCCGCCGCCAGCATCCCCACGCCCTCCAAGCCCCACCTGCGAGTGCAGGAGGTTAAGGCGCTCGGTAGCCTCCAGCAGCTCCTGTTCGGCCAGGCGCCGGCTGCGCTCGCCCTGCTCCAGTGCGGCCCCCAGCTCTGCCAGCTCTG
>NW_027530847.1:759753-784268 GCF_008692635.1 Crocuta crocuta
CAGCCCGCCGCTCCAGGGCCTGCGCCTGCTCGCGGAGCTCGGCCACCAGCTGCTGTTCCTCGTCCCGCCCCGCCTGCTCCTCCTTGAGCTGGGCCTGCAGCAGCCGTGTGGCTGCCTGTGCTTCCATGGCCTGGCGGGTGGCGTGGCCCAGCTGCAGTTCCAGGTCATTGAGGTCACCCTCCATCTTCTTCTTGAGCCGCAGTGCCTCATTGCGGGCCCGCGTCTCTGCATCCAGGGAGGCCTGCAGCGACTCCACTGCCCGCTGGTGGTTGCGCCTGTGAGGAGGAGGGGGGTCGCGGTCTAGAAGGGGGTGGGCACAGGCACTAGACCTGCTCTTACAAACACCAAAAAATGCCGTAGCCATGAACCCATTGTGGGAATAAGTGAGTTGTCCCTCTCTGGCTTCAAGCCCCTTGGGACTGCCTGTCATCCCTCAGAGCAAGTTCATGGACAAGAGTGAGGCTCCAGAGCAGACAGACATGGCTGAACCCAGACTCTCACCTGTACAACCCTGAGCACGTCCTTTAGCCTCTGAAGTTGGCCTCTAGACTGGGGACAATAGTCCTGACCTTGAGAGAGGCCCAAGGGAGGGGTAAACAAGGTGCCTGTGCATACAGAGGTGCCCAGGCTACACTGCCTGCCTGCCTTTCTCCTTCCCTCAGGTTGCTGGGACAGAAGGGGTGCTAGCCTCGAGAGGAGGAGGGGATCCCGGGGTAGTAGTGGACAGGGGTGGCTCTGGCCACCCTACCTCAAGTTAGTGCACTCCTCATCCTTCTCGGCCACTTTCCGGTCCACCTCAGCCTTGACCTGGGAGAGCTCCAGCTGGATCCTCAGAGTCTTGGTCTCCTCCAGCTCCAGGGCTCCCTGGACATGGGCATGGGGGCTGTGAGCATGCATTACCCGGGAGGGGAGGCCAGGGAAGCAGCAGGTCAGTGCCCACCCTGCCCCTGTGGCCAGTCTCTGACCTCAGCCTCCTCCAGTGCAGCCTGGAGCTCACTCTTCTCCCCTTCCAGAGCCTTCTTGGTTTTCTCCAGCTCCTGGATGCTCTTCCCACTGAGACTGACCTGGTCTGTGAGGTCACTGATCTCCTCTGCAGAATGAACAGGCCATCTCATTCACCCCTGATCCCGGGTGGCCCCAGCGGGTCACCCTCAGTGACCCCACAGCAGATCATACCCTGCAGATTCTTGTTCTCCCGCTTGAGCGTCTCCAGGGCCTCGAGCGCCTCCTCATGGCTGTGCCGCAGCCTGAAGAGCTCAGTGCCCAGGCCGCGGGCCTCCCTCTGGGCAGCCTCCAGCTCGCGCTGCGTCTCCTCCTCCTGCCGCCGCCGTTCCTCCAGCGCCCGCTCCAAGTGCCGCTGCTTCTTGTCCAGTGCGGCAGCCGCCGAGGTGGCCCGCTCCAGCTCCAGTGTCACGTCCTCTGACTCCGTCTGCAGTCGCAGCTTGGCCTTCTCCAGTGATGAGCACTTGGCGTGAGCAGCCTCCACTCCCTCCTCTGCCTCCTGCAGCCGCAGTGCCAGCTTCTTTCTAGGCCAAGGGAGTGGACAGTATGGACCGCATAGTCGAGGGAAGCCAGCAGAGAGGTCCCCAAATTCCCCCTCACCCTGACAGCACAGAGGCTCAGGCATCGCCCCGACGTGGTGGCGGCCAGGCTGCTAAGGCACTCACTTGGCCTCCTCCAGCTCCTCCGTTCTCTGGATGGCGTCTGCCTCATACTTGCTCCGCCACTGGGCCACCTCGGCATTGGCTTTGGACAGCAGCCGCTGTAGCTCGGCCTGGGCCTCCACCTCCTCCTCGTGCTGCTCCCGCAAGAGGTCACAATCGTGCCTCAAAGCCTGCACGGCATGGGCCAGCGCACTCTTGGCCTGCAGGGACCTCAGGGACCTCAGTATTGGGCTGGGCCGGGCCAGTGGCCCCCGTGCCCACCCTGCCCGTTCGGGTGGCTGGCCCACCTTGCTCTCCTCTTCCAGCTGCCTCCGCAGCTCCTCCAGGCTCTGGGTGGCCGAGGCCTTCCCCCGGCTCAGCTGGCTAATCAGAGACTCCTTCTCCTCGAGCAGGCGGCTCAGCTCCCCTGTGGGCCGAGGGGTGAGCCGGCAGGTCAGGCGGGCAAGGGGCAGCACGGAGACCCCAGGGTGGCCCAGCCAAGCCCCCAGCCTCACCGCTTTCAGTCTGTAGCCGCCCACGCTGAGTGCTCGCATCTGCTAGCTGCCTCTGCAGCTCTTCCACTTTGATCTTGGCCTCACTCAGCTGATCCTCATAGGTTCTGCACAGCTTCTCGGCACTGGCCTGGGATCCAGGGTCAGGAGTCAGAACAAGTTTGTGAATCACAAGGCAGTGTCTGGAGCTGCCAGTCAGAGGCCAGGACCCCGGGACTGGGAACTAGAAGGCTAGACATGGGCCCAGGAATCAAAGGGAAAGCAGAGCCCCAAGTTCAGGATCAGAGATTCTACTGCTGGACCGTGGCTTTAAAAAGATGGGTGTCAGAAGGGAGAGGGCCAGGATGAGGTTAGGATGAGGTTAGGATACTAGAGTCTGAAGTCAGTTGCAGATAGTGCTCTGAGGTCAGCTGTCAGGATTAGGTGGTTCAAAGGTCAGGGGTCAAGGTTGGGTGCTGGGACTCGGGGTAGGACCATTTAGGACAGAGAGATTAGATTAGGTCAAGGACTGAGATATTAGAATTAGATGCTGGGTCAAAAATGACCTGGGGTCAGGGCCCAGAGTTAGGAGTCAGTGTGGGGTTGGGGCTGGATGACAGGTGAATAGGTCAGGGGTCAGGATCAGTTCTGAGTCAGGGGGGTAGGGTCAGCGCTGGAGTCAGGATCAGTTTAGAGTCTAGATGGGTACGGGATCAGAGCTCAGTCAGAACGCTGGACTCAGGAAGGAGGCAGACACCTTGCCACGGGCCAGAGTCTCAACGTTGGCGCCCAGATCATCCACCTCCATGCGGAGCTCGCTCTTTTCCTTTTCCAGCTTCTGCCGCACCCGCTGCAGACTGTCCACCTGCTCACCCAGCTCGGCCGCGCTCTCGGCCTGCTTGCGCCGCAGGGCAGCCACCGTGGCCTCGTGCCGCAGCGCCGCCTCCTCCAGCTCCCGGGCGGCCTCAGCCCGCTGCTTCTCCACGCGGGCCCGGGCCGCCCGCTCCGCCTCCAGCTCCTCTTCCAGCTCCTCCGCCCGAGCCTGGAGACAGGCAGATGGCAGCAGTCACCTCTGTGTGCTTCTAGCCCTGGCCCTTCCGGTCCCCCCACCCACCCCGTGCCCCACACACCTGCAGTTCCTTGATCTTCTTCTGCAGCTGTGTCCCGAGGAGTTGCTCATCCTCCATCCGCAGGGTCAGCTGACTCAACTCAGAGTCCTTCCTGGAGGTGGAGGGGGCAATGAGCCAGCGCAAAGCCTCACTTCCGCCAACCTGCCTGGAGTCCCCCCATCCTCCAGTCTCCCTCCTCCCTGCCTGAGGCACCAAACCCTCAGCGACCTCAGCCCTGTGTTCCCTCTCAAACCACCGCCCACCAGAGCCTGGCCGGGACTGCTGGGCAAGGAAGGCAGGACACGACCGCCTGCCCCCAGTGACCCCCATCTCAACCCTACACGTTCAATGCCTGCAGTGAAGCAGAACCGCCTGGAGAGTCCAGAGGGAGACCAGGGTAGAGGCTCAGGCGGCCGCCGCCGGCCAGGGGGTCCGGTCTGCTGCCACCCAGCCCACGCCTACTTCTTGAGCTTCTCCTCCAGCTCCTGCTTGTCTTGGGCAGCATCCGTCACCGACTCCTGCGTCAGCTTCAGATCCCCCTCGAGTTTGCGCTTTGCCCGCTCCGTGTCCATGCGCAGCTTCTTCTCTTGCTCCAGGGAGCACTCCAGCTGTGGGGCAGGAGGGGTAGGCGTGCTCAGCCCCCAGGCCCCGTGAGCCACCAGCCCCGCTGTCCCTGCCCCACCACACGAGCCCCTGCTGCGGCCGGGACTCACATCTTCCACTTGCTGCTCCAGCCGGAGCTTGGCCTTGGCCAGTGCGCTCACGCGGTCCTCCTCGGCCTGCAGGTCACCCAGGGCCTGCTGGTGGGCCTCCTGCAGTGCCTTCTTTTCCTTGGTCAGCCGGGCCACTGACTCGTCCAGTGCCGCCATCTCCTCTGTCAGGTTCTTCACCTGTGCCAGGGCCAGGGCCACCGTGAGGATGCCCCTTGCACACTCTGGTGCAGGCAGCCACCATGCCAGGTCACAGCAATAGCCCCTTCCAACTAGGGGGCCTTGGGCAACTCGTTTCACTCCGAGCCTCAATTAGCAGTAGATGCCAGCTACTTTCTGTATAACAGGTGTTCCAGACAGTCCTGGTTTCCCCTGTGAGCACCTGAGCGAGCCCCTCTTTCCCTCCTGTATAATGGGCCCGAATTCCCAGCCCGTGAACCATGTGGGGCTATGCTAGGGGGTCAGTGGCAGAAGGCATCCGGAGGTACCCAGGGGGATGCAGAGCTGGGAAAGGGGCTTCCTGCCCTCGACGGTCTGACCGGCCCGGATGGATGACAAAATGCTGGCATTTGCTGAGCACCTGCTGTGCGCTATGCCCTGTGCTGAGTGCGAGCAAAAGCTGGTCACACATTGAATCCTCAACCACCCTAATGAGGGAAGTGCTGCTTGACAGAGGAGGAAATGGAAGCCCAGAGAGAGGAGGTAACCTGCCCTGGGCCCCCCAGCAGGGGCGTCCCAGAGCCTGGAAGGAGAGCAGCAGCTGCCTGGCCCCACGGCTGGCCTCCTGGCTTGGGGCCTTTCCCCGGCCGGCCCGGCCCACACCTTGTTCTCTGTGGCTTGCTTCTCTTTCTCAGCCTTGGCCAGCGTCAGCTCCAGGTCGTCAATGTCCTTCTTGAGCTCCGTGCACTCGTCCTCCAGCTTGCGCCGGCGGGCAGCCAGGTCAGCATTCACCTCTTCCTCGTCTTCCAGCCGCTCACTCAGCTCCTTCACCTTTGCCTCAAGCTGCACCTTGGACTTGATCAGCAAGTGGCAGCGCTCCTCAGCATCCGCCAAGTTTTCCTGTTCCTGGAGAGGGACATGGGGAATGGGATGGAGCCGGGGCCAGGTAAACCCGCAAGGGACACCAAGGCCAGGCCCCGGAGGAAAGAGTTCATTTGTCCATGCAACAGTTTGACACCCATGCTCAGCTGGGCTCTGGGGACCAAGAAATGCCCATGACATGCTCTTGGCCCCAAAGTGGCTCAGGTGTGCTGGGCTGAGGGCTTGGGGAGAGGAATAGGCAGCGATAGAAGTGACAGCTTCAAGAGGGGGACGTCAGACAGCCTGGGGCAACCCAGAGTGAGGCCTTTGCAAACAAGGGCTCTTGCAGAGAAGCTCTGGGCTGCAGCCTTCCAAGGGGATGGGCAGCGGTGCCATGCTTGGCTTGGGTATTCTCTCCCACCTCACCGTCTCCCCACCCTCTGCTTGCCCACTAGCAGGTAAGTTCCGTGACCACAGGCCTGACTTCCCACCAACGTATCCCCAGAGTGACTTGTGTGGGGCCTGGCACACAAGTGATACTCATAGTGTTTGCTGAAGGAAGGAACGGCTGGGTGGACTAGGGGAGATTCCAGACCCTTGGTTCCTGCTCTCTGGCCATTACTATTACTTGCCACCTGGGTTTCCATGGCCCTTAACCAGAGACGGGAGCATGGGTCTGTCTCGGGGACAGCAAGGAAGGGAGAGCCTGGGAGATGGGGCACCACTGCAGCTGTAGCAAGAGGCCAAGGTAGCACAGGGTGGCAGCATCAGGACATGGGGACAGACTGACTCTGATAAGGACGTGAGCCCACAGGCCTCTCATCTTGTGGCACGTCTGGGATGAGGAAAAAGATCCAGACCCTGAGCACTCAGAGCATACCAGGTCCGCCCTGGCCGGGGGTCTGGTTGTGGTGGTTCCTCAAAGCAGCCTGGGGTTTTCTGGGGTGCCAGGGGCACAGGTCACCAGGGGAAACCCCTCTCTCTCCCTTCCCCTCCCCTACTCACTGCCTGCAGTTGCAGGGCCAGGTCGTTCTTCTCCTGGGTGACACTGACGTGTGTCTCTTCCAGCTCCTGGCGCTTGGCCTCCGCGGTAGCCAGTGCCCCTCGCAGCCCCCGCAGCTCTGCCCGAAGGGCCGCCAGCTCTTCCTCGGCCTGCGCTGAGCGCAGTAATGGCTTCATCTTGAAAAAGAGCTTCATCCATGACCAATTCTTGACGGCATTGAAGGCGCGGATATTCCACTGGATGGTGAACAGCGCGTCCCTGGGGAGGGGAAGCCACAGGTGGCGAGGAGGCTCGGCGCTGCCACTTCACAGTAACAGCCCCGACACTCCTGGGCACCTGCCCTGGGCTGGGCTCCGCATGCACTAGATGCTTCAGCATGTGATCTCAAGTGGATCTAACACCACTGCTTTATCAGTGAGGTGGAGGAAGAGAGAGGGGCCAAGATCAAACGGATCTGTCTCCAGGGCAAGGGCTCAGAAGCCCTAAATGTCCTGGTGGCCCCTGCACGTGTCCTGAAGAAACCAGCAACGGACCCCCATACACTCAGGACTCTGGGGTCACATGCCTGGGCTCACACCTCAGCCTCCCCACCACTAGCCAGCTGTGACTGTTCTCGGATGCAGAGCGCCCCTCTGCTGATGGAGTGTGATCACAGTGCCTACCTCCTGGGGACTGTTTGGCACTTGAACCAAAATAATGCAAATAAAGCCTCTTGCCTGGAGCCTGGAAACACTGGTTGTCATTATTACCACTGTGAGTGGCCTGGAGAGAAAGGTGATCTTATCCCAATTTTGAGGTGAGGAAATGGAAACTGGCAGTTGAGGGGCACAAGACAGGACCCTGCTCCTTCACAGACACCTAACCGGCCACAGGAAATAATCTGACCCACATGAGAGATAATATGACAGAGTACAGACAGCCTGGGGTCCTGGCAGCCAGGGTACAGTGGTCACGCCCCTACCCCTGTCCCCTGCTCCCTCCCAACACACACCTGCCTCCAAGCAGGCGTTGGTACTCAAGGCGCATGAGGCGGCCTCGGCTCCGTGCCTGTAGCAGGGTCAGAACCTTGGCCAGACGCTGGTCACGAAGCTCTTCCAGGATGCCTAGAAGCCCAGCCTTGAAGAACACCTGGGGGTGGGGGATGCACCAGGTTTAACCCCCAACCACCTGCGTGTCTTCTGTCCAGTGTGAGTGCCCACTCCTGGGTCAGCCCTAAGTCCTGTGTGCCCTGACCTTGGTGTGGCCAAACTGGTACTGGGTGTGGTCAATGTCCAGGCAGCCCAGGAGCTTCTCTGTGGCCTTCCTGCTGTCCACGAAGGTGTCGTCTGGGATAGCACTGGGGTTCAGGATGCGGTACCTGGGAGAGCAGGGGAGAGGTGCTGAGGAGGGGGTGGGGCGAGGGAGCAAGGGAATATTCAAGGGCCTCCTGAAGGCCAGAGCAGAAGCTCCAGTGGGGGAGCATGGCGACACTGGGAACTGAGCACATTCTGCTTCCAAACCTTGGGTTGCATTTAAATGCATTCACTAGTTAAGTTCTTTAAGAGACTGTAGTATTGGGCGCCTGGGTGGCTCAGTCAGTTGAGCATGACTCTTGATTTCAGCTCAGGTCATGATCTCATGGTTCCTAGGTTTAAGCCCCATGTCAGGGCCTCCACTGATAGTGCAGAGCCCGCTTGGGATCCTCTCCCTCTCTCTCTCTCTGCCCCTCTCCTGCCTGCACGCTGTCTCTCTCAATAAACAAACAAACAAACCTTAAAAAACAGAGATTGTAGTATTTACAACAGGGGTCCAACATTTTTATAGTTTTTTTAACTTACAATTTTTTTATAATTCATGTTATTTTTTAAAAGGCAAAAAATATAAAGAAGGTGATATAGTGCAGTGTATCAAAGCCAAAAGAACATTTGAGAATTCTAAACAAGAGCAAGGCTACCCAGCATGTCCACTTCTGTGGGTCCAGGTGGCTGTGGTCACAGCGTGAAGGTCAGAGAAACACAAAAGACGCCTCACCAGGGGGCTGATAAACAAAGTACAGTTCACTAGACTCTGGGGTATTTTACAGCCAGAACAAAAGGAATGATGCCGTCATTATACATTTGTCCAAGCCCACAGGATGTACACCGCCACAAGCAAACCCTAACGTAAACTACGGACTTTGGGTGATTCTCCTGTCCCCAGTCACTGTAACAAATGTCCCACTCTGGTCAGGGATTCTGATCACGGGGCAGGCTGTTGGTGGGGGCAAAGGTATATGGGAAATCTCTTTGTACCTTCCCCTCCATTTTGCTGTGAACCTAAAACTGCTCTTTAAAAAAAAAATCTTGGGGCACCTGGGTGGCTCAGTCGGTTAAGCCTCCGACGTCGGCTCAGGTCATGATCTCACGGCTCGTGGGTTCAAGCCCCGCGTCAGGCTTTCTGCTGACAGCTAGCTCAGAGCCTGGAGCCTGTTTCAGATTCTGTGTCTCCCTCTCTCTCTGACCCTCCCCTGTTCACACTGTCTCTCTCTCTCAGAAATAATTAAAAATATTTTTAAAAATTAAAAAAAAATCTGAATTAAAAGAAAAAAGATGATGGTGCAGACATAAGTCTGACAAGGAGAATCTCTCTTATGTGAAAACACAAACTCACAAAACAAGCGTGGGTGGAGGAAGGAGGGAGGGAGAGTGAGCGAGAGAGAGCAAGGGAGTGAGCATGCACACGCGTGGAAGCATTCACACTGTATTTGTGTCAACATGCAGGAATAAGTCAGCGTGCAGGAGTAAGTCAGTGTGCAGGACTACAGGTACTTCGGAGGCGGAGGGGGGGCCTATGGACACATGTAGCTGATAAAGTGAAACATGAAGAGGGAAGGAGCTAACAGCACTGACTGGCGTTACACAAAGTCTAGTCTACAGAGTCCCTCACTCAACTCCCAAATCCATATCCAGCTCCTGCCTGCCCCCCTTCGACTTCTCTTCTTGAATCTGTGCTGAAGACATTTCAAACCTGACTTGGTCAAAGGGGAATCAACCCACTATCCCTCCCCACTCCAAAATATGAAAAAACCCTCAGCATATCTACCACCGACTCCCAGTTGCTCAGGCCCCAAACCTGGGATCACCCTTGTCTTTTACTTATTCCCTATTCAACCCATCAGCACAGTCTACTGGCTGCACCTCAAATACTTACCCAAAGCCTGCTGGCTACTTCCCTAGCCCACCCGTGTCAGCCACCACCATCTCCCACCGGGGTGCCCGCCCAGTCCCCTTGTTCAGTGTTTAGAATCTCAGTCCTTGGAACCTTGATCCCTGTGGCTCTAAGTGTGTGCTCCTCTGAACCCCCCGCTTCTCTCAGGCTGCTGACTGCCCCTTGGGGAGGTCAAGGGGTAAGGTGGCTGTGCAGGAGCAGGAAGGGGAGGGTGGGGAGCCAAGGCTGGGCAGGCAGACACCCACCGCTGCCGGAAGTCAGCATAGAGCAGCCTGTTGGGGAATCCTTGGCGACAGATGCGGATCCCCTCCAGAACCCCATTGCAGCGCAGCTGGTGTAACACTAAGAAGGCATCCATGACCCCTGGTCGTGGTGGGGGTTAAAGGGAAAGGTTAGAAGTCAATGGATACACCTTCATGCCCCAGAGAAAGACCAGGAGCCCACATAAGGGTTTTCTTTGAGACAACGTGGGCCCTGAGGAGAGGGGAGGCCCAGCTTGTAAGTCTGCCTTCTCTCCTCCCTCCAATGTCCTCACCCCACCAACCCCACCCTGGGGTGACTACCTGGGGTCTTGTTCTCGTTGGGGACAATGCAACGGACAAAGTGGGGCTGTGTGGCCCGCAGATTGGTCATCAGCTTGTTGAGGTTCTCCTGGGGGTGGGGAGAGGGAGAAGGCACAAGAGGGGCAAGAAGCAGAATTGGAAACCATAGCGGATCAGCCCACTGAGGACTGGCAAGTCAGGCATCTAAGTATGCCTCTGCACATCCATCCTTCCACTCTTCCTTAGACCCTCTTCCCTCTTCTACTTGACTGGGGCCCTGTCACTGTCACCAAAGTCTTCACTCCCCCATCCAATCCCCATACTTCCCACAGGCCCCATGGCTCCCACATCGCCCCCAAACCCTGCCCAGGCAGCGTGCGGACGGGAAGCAGCACAGACTTGCTGTGATGTTCACTAGAGAGAGGAGTTAAACATCACTGCAAGTCTTAACGGCCGCCCGCCCAGGGTGCAGGGGACAGAGCAGGGACCAGGGACGGGGCTGGAGGCTGGCAGGTGAGGGCCTGCACGGGGCCCCGACTGGGCCTCACCTTGTGCAGCTGGGACACGGTCTGGAAAGATGCTGCCTTCTTACGCTTCTCTTTCACCCCAGACTTGGGGGGCTCGGCTAGGAGAGACATGGGACCAGTCACTCCAGGGGACGTCACTCTGTGAGTGCCCTACAGAATGGTGACCTTGTCCCACTGTACTCACTGGAGCAGGACCCTGCATAGTTCTCATAGAGGGTGGCCAAGAGCTTGTTCTGCGACTTTTGGAAGATAGGGACCACCGTCTCATTCAGCGGATCCTTGTTTTTCTCCAGCCAGCCCACGATGCTGTAAGGCACCTGGCAGAGACCGGACAGGGGCTGAGCAAGGTGAGGGAACCCGGAAGAGAGAGGAGGGAGTCAAGGGTTGAGATTCCAACAGGCACCTACCACGCCTGCATAGTGGACCACCTCAAAGTGGGCCTGGTATTTGCGCTTCTTGTCAGGCCGTGGCTGCTGGAAATTGGGTGACTTCCCCGCATGATTATCATAGAGCTTGGCCCGGAAGCTGGCATCTGAGGCCTTGGGGAACATGCACTCCTCCTCCAGGATGGACAAGATGCCCAGTGGCTGGGGACAGGGAACAAGGTTGAAGGGCCATCATCAAGCCAGCCTATCCCAGCTGGGCCAGATCCCATATCCCGAACTCCCTATCTCTGGAAGCCTCGCAGACCCCCCCAACCTCAGCCATCTGCTGGGAGGGACAGAAACCAGATAGGTGCCCAGGACAAGAGAAGTTTGTTGCTTGGTTTCGAGGCCCTTTCGCATGATTCACAGCTCTGGGTGGTCCTCTTTGCTCACAGGTGCACAAACTCAAATTAGCATCTCTGTACCCACCTATCTCCTGAGGTCTGTGGTATCTCTCTCTTCCTTTCTCTCTCTCACACACACATATACAACACGCACAGTACAAGGGGGGAAAAAAAGGCAGATGAGTTCGAATTTTGGCTTCCTTGCTTACTAGCAGGGAGGCCCTCGGACCTCAATTTCTTAACCTACTAAAGTGGCGAAATGAATACTTTTCAGTGCCGATCTCACAGCAAAAACTGTTGACCACCCAAATATACAAAAGCAGCAGAACACAGAAATGCATAAAAATCACCTGCTGCATGAACTATTGTGGCTTCTTCAACAATGTTCAATGTTCAAAATACATTTTCAGAGAAAAAGATGGGAAGTAGAGTCTATGTCTATAAGAGAAAATATACATCCAGGATAAAGGGTTTGGAGGAAACTTAACCAAAGTGCTAAGACACAGGCTGTTGTAGGACTAGGGGGCAAACATTTTCCTCCCCTTTACTCCTATTTCAAATTTTCTTTGATTTTTCTTTCTTGCAGTCTTCGTACAGTGGAGAAATAGATGTAATTAATCAAATAAAGAGGCAGATATACCCTCCCCTGCCTGTCCCCAGGCAGGTCCAGTGAGATCGTGGCTGCAGTAGGGCCTCGTGAACTGCAAAATCATGCATGCCTGAGGAAGGGGTGTTGTCCACAGGGGTGGGTGCACACTCACACGTACTCACCAACACACATTCATACAACCTCCAACAAACCTATTCACGCCCATGCACATGCTGCCATTCACACCCATGAACAGAGACACACATAGTCACAGCCACGCTCACATACACAAGCTCACATCGATGCACCACTGCACACATACTTCAGTGCTTGCACAGGCTCTCTCACAAGCCGGCACGCACTCATTCCTGCTCGCTCGCCACACCCACAACCTCCTCCCCTTGCAATGGCCTTGCCCCAGGCTCCACCTTCTCAATGAGGTCAATACAAGGCTGCAGGTCCAGACCAAAGTCGATNGGTGCTTGCACATGCTCTCTCACAAGCCTCACAAGCCGGCACGCACTCATTCCTGCTCGCTCGCCACACCCACAACCTCCTCCCCTTGCAATGGCCTTGCCCCAGGCTCCACCTTCTCAATGAGGTCAATACAAGGCTGCAGGTCCAGACCAAAGTCGATGAAGACCCAGTCGATGCCTTCCCGTTTATACTCTTCCTGCTCTAGCACGAACATGTGCTGGTTGAAGAACTGCTGGAGCTTCTCATTGGTAAAGTTGATGCACAGCTGCTCGAAGCTGTTAAACTGCAGAGGGAGGTCCTGGGCTTAGAGGATACGGATGGGGAGTCCCACAGAGGAACAGGGATGTGCATGACTTCACCCCCACCTCCAGGCAGAGGCCCCATCCAACCATGGTCCTCCGTTCTGGACAGAACAGAGCCCAGGGGTGTGGGCCCTTTCTCACCTCAAAGATCTCAAAACCAGCTATATCCAGGACCCCGATGAAGAACTGGCGGGGCAGCTTGGTGTCCAGAGTGTGGTTGATCCGTGACACCAGCCATCGGAACAGCCGGTCATAGGTGGCCTTGGCCAGAGCTCCCACAGCAAACACCACCTGGAGGTGTGGAGAGGCTGGGCTGTGACCTGGCAAGAAGGGGACCCTGCTCCACTGTCTCCAGGTGGGCCCCGGCCTGTGAACGGCTCACCTGCTCCACACTCTGGCCCTTGGTCACATACTCGTTCCCCACACGCACCCGGGGATGCAGAAGGCCTTTGAGGAGGTCCCCACTGCTGACCCCCATCAGGTAGGCAGCCTTGTCAGCACCTGCCAGGGCACACAGCAGGGCAGGGGGTGAAGGAGGAGGGCAAGAATATGGACACCTGGGGGTGCTACTGGCCTCTGCCTGGGGTTAAGAGAGGGAGGTGGGGAGAGGTTGAGTTCAGGGCAGGCAAACTGTACGACTCAGAAGAGTGAGGGTCAGGGACTGAGAAGTCAGGGGTTATAATCAAAGCCAAGTAAGACTCAGGTCAAAGGCTATGGACAAGGATTATGGTTAATGGTCATGGACCATGAACAGGACACTGGAATCAGACTCAAGATGATGACCAGCTGAGGCCAGGGTCAGGCCCCTCACTTTCAGTGCCGTCAGCCTCAGCCTGTTCCTCCCGCTGCTTCTGCTTGAACTTCATGTTGCCGAAGTGCAGGAGAGCTCCCACGATCTTATAGCAGGCACACTTCTCATCCACGCTGAAGCCCAGAATGTCCATGGCATGCTGCAGCAGGAGACAGAAGGATCAGAGAAGTCTGGGCTTCTCTAAGGGCCAGCCGAGCTAAGGGCACTGCAATTGCTCCCTGATCTCCACACACCCCTCCAGCCTCATACACTCCCACACTGCAGGCGTCCCCACCTGCCCCTCTCCCACCAGAGATGTACATCAGTGGCCATGAGCTCCTCGCCGTCATCCATGTTGTCCACAGTGATGACGCCCTGGCTGCAGAAGTGGTAGTCATAGGGGTTCATCGACAGAAGCAGCATATCTGCGAGACATGCGGAGAAGCATGGTGGATGTGGCTGCATTCCCCCAGCCATTCTCCTTCCCTCCCATCCCAGCATGGAAGGTTCTGGGGGCCACCCCAGCAGGGGACTCTAGGGCCTTCCCAGGACTGCTCTGGAGCTGGGTTTCTCACCCCTCCCCCATGCCCGTGGCTTTTCTCTCTTTATGGCTGAGGAACAAGCCCAGTCACTATGCAGGGTGCTAGGGCACAGGGAAAGTTACACTCTGCTCTGGAGGGACTTGCAAGAGTGGGCAGCAGGGCCTAGACAGCCACTGCTTATTCCTTGATGCTGGATGGGGCTTCTCCAGTCTCAGGACAGAATGGGGGACAGCCCTGCCAGGGCCATAACACTAGGGGCCTGGTTTCCAGTACAAGGAGAGAGCTCAGCAATAACCAGGAGTCCCAGCTAATGAGTGGACGGGCAGTTCCACCCAGCCCCATGGGCTGTGACTCCCACTCGGTCCACCCCTGGCCCTCACCCTGCAGCTCTGGCTTCTTCCCCGAGAGGATCTGGTAGTAGACATGGTAGCCACGTTCACCAGGCAGCTGGAAGATCACCCGCGACTTCTCCAAGAGATCTGGGGGAAAGAGGGGCACTAGGCTACTTTCCCCCTGTACCTCCCCAGAGTGGGTCACCCCATAGAGCTGGAGGGGCAGGGGGAAGGTGTCCATGAGGGTCAGGGGTGTGTAGAGAGGCGCGGTGCCCACACACATGCCAGCGCGTACCAAGAAGTGTCTCTCCATCAGTGCAAGGGTCACAGGGTCGGGGATGTGTGTGTGTGTGTGTGTCTGTAGGTCTGTGTGTCTGTGAGCAGGGGTCTTCATATGGCCTTCATATGCTTACAGTCCTTCATGCACAGACCACACTGCTTCCCTCCAGAGCAGAGCTGCTGTGCCAGTGTGTGTGTGAAGCTCCATGTGTTTGCAAAGGAGTCAGTCAGGGAGTGAATCACAACATTCCCTGGTCATCACACACCTGTGCTTATCCATCGGAATCTGGCCACACATCCCAAGGTGGAGAGCAGTCAGTGTAGGAGCCTCTCTGTGCATGCAGCTTGGGCCCTGGTGTCTGCACTGGGGCTGGGAAAACCACCCCCAAGAAGTGGGAGGGCAGGCTTCCAGGGAGGATGGGGTGGTGGGGGACAAGGGGGCACAGGCCTGCCCTATTGGAGGCCAGAGAAAGAACTGAGGTGGGGTAAGGACCCAATCACTAGGAGCCTGGCTTAAGCCTCTGACTCCTGATTTCGGCTCAGGTCATGATCTCATGGCTCATGAGTTTGAGCCCCACATTGGGCTCTGTGCTGGCAGCAGAGCCTGTTTGGGATTCTCTCTGTCTCTCTGCTCCTCCCCTGCTCGCATTCCCTCTCTCTCTCTCTCTCTCTCCCTCCATCTCTCAAGATAAATAAATAGTTTAAAAAATAAAAAATAAAGATAATGTAATGGGATCTACAAAAGGTTTTTAAATAGAAACATAATGTGATCAAATTAGTATCTGAAAAAATATCACTCTAGCTGGAAGATCAAGCAGAGGAATGGAGGCTGAGAGACCACAGTGGAATGTTCCAGGTAAGAGTAAGGTGGTAGAGGCTGGTGGTGGCTGGGGGATGGAGAGAAGTGCCTGGAACAGGCGGTAACCCCAAGGACTTGAGAACAGTGCTCAGTCAGAACAGAAAGACCCAGGCCTCTGTTCCCCACTCCCACCCCTCCCTTCCCCTCCCTCCCCTGGACTCACAGCTGTCAATATCTGCAGATGCCAGCTTCCCAGAGGGGCCAAAGTGAATGCGGATGAACTTGCCCTGTGGGCAGAGGAGCAGCCTCAGCCAGGGCCCCTCCACCTCCCTGCTGCCCACCCCCACCCACTTCTCCCACCGTGGCCACTCACAAAGCGGGATGAGTTGTCATTCCGCAGGGTCTTGGCATTGCCAAAAGCCTCCATGGCAGGATTGGCCTCGATGATTTGATCCTCGAGGGTGCCCTAGTGACAGCAGGGTGAGGGGTCTGTCAGCCCTGGTGCTACCAACCGGGAGATCAGGGCACCCGATAGTCCTGCCTATCAGCCCATCTGGACCACCTCTGGTGGGGAAGGGGAAAGTGCCTCCCAGGGCCTCATTATTATTGTCTGCCCCTACTCGCACTGGCCCCACACTTACCCCAGTTTTTGTGGCCAGAAATTGCTGGAGAGAGAAGGAAGATACCATTAGAAACTATGAGGTCTCACCAGGCTAGGGGAGGGCGGTGGTAGTGGTTAGCAGGACTGTTAGACACGCAAACATGTAGCCCCCAACCCCACTCCCCACGCCCAACCCTGCCAGCACTGTTAGGAGGAGAAATGCTAGAAAGTGGGAGCAAGCCTGGCCCTAGTCAGGCATCTGAGGCAAGGGGCTGTGTCTCGGGGTCTCCTACTGGCAGCCCTTCCCTCCCCCAGCTCTGTCTCTGGCCTCTCCCATGTACCTTCCCCGTCTGTATCTTCATTATCCCATGGCTCCTGCCCCAAAACCCTGGAGCTTCCTGACTAAAGTCTACTCCTTCAGAGCCCAACTCAAATGTCCCCTCCTCAGGAAGGCATCCCTGATGCTCTGAGGCTAGAAGAGCCCTTCTTACCCCTCACCTCCTGCTGTGAGAGCTTTCTTCACACTTCTCCATTGTACTGTGATAAGCTGTACCTTGACCGTACAGCCGATAGACAAAATGGCCCTGCCAGGTACATATTATTAGCCCTAATTTGCAAATGAGGAAACTAAGACTCAGAGCAGGGACGTGATCTCCAGGCCACATGGTAAGTGAGGGGCAGAACAGGAACTGAGCCCAGGCATCCTGCCTCCCATGACACCAGAGCCACATGTCTCATCTGGAGGGACTTGCTGAATTGAAGGGGTTTCCCTCCCTTCCTCTTCTAGCCTCATCCTTTGTCTCTCCTCTGTGTCTTTTTCCTTCCCTTCCCCACCCTGGCTCCCTGCAGCCTGGGAAGAAAGGGAGAGAAAGAAAAGAATGGATTCTAGAGTGACAGATGCCAGGCCACCAGGGGACTTTGGTGATTCACTCACCTCCAGGGAGCCCAAGACTTAAAAATCCCTCCAGAGACACTGCTGGAGGGATGGAGGGAGGAGGAAAATGGCAAGAGCCCTCCCTCCGAGCTCCACCCCACACACTCAAGTCCAGGCCTCTCTCTAGGCAGATGCATCTGCAGTCAAATCTGGGACCAAGGGGAGTGGTTCTAAGGCTTTTAAGTTCCAGCATCAATGGACCCTGTGAGTTAGCCTTTTTTTCCACCTGTCTTGCCTGACACCCCACATACACTCCACCATACAGGGCTCCTTCCTGCTCCGCCCTTCCCAGCTGTGCCCCTGCTAGCTCTGGCCTCTCCCTGCTCTTCATTCCTGTTACTGGACCAAGCCCCAACTTTCTGTAGCATCCTCAGAGACATTGTGGGGGGGGGGGTGTTCAAAAATTGGATGGGGAAGAGAGGGAGCAAAGAGCACCAAAAAGTAAACAGCAAAAACAAAACCACCACAACAAAAAAACAAAACTGAAAAGGAAAAAACAAAACCAAAAAAACCCAAAAAACAAACAAACAAAAAAAACAAAAACCACACAAGAAAATCAAATGGGGGGTAAAAGGAAAAAGAAAAACAACTTTAAATGGAAAAAAGGAGAAGAAAAAAAAGAAAAATGCCCCAGAATAAAGCAAGGCTTAACAGGACCAAGAGTGGGGGCTGTGTGGAAGGTAGCCTTGGGCTTCTGGAAAGAAAAGACAGCCCATATGGGGATAGAGAGACATACACAGAGCTCTGAAGAGCTGGCCTTGGGGGCTAGGAATGAATGTTATACCTGGAGAACAAAAACAAACAAAACATTGGTCCCCCATTGTTTCAGAAATTTCAAAAATCTGTACAGAAATCACAGGGTAAGAAATTGCCCCCAACCTTGGCTGTTGGGAATGCCAAGTACTCTTGGCTCTGGTTAAACTCCCTATAAGCTTGCTTTTTGATTGGCAGCAGGTCTTTGGTGCACAAAAACCAAGAAAAAAAATCACTTTGTAGTAAAAGCCTATTTGGTATATACTTTTTCAAATTAGGAAGGTCATGATGGAAGAGGAAATTATATAAAACATTTAGAAATAGCTGTGGTCCCACCCCTGTATGTTACAGATGGGAACAATGAGGCAGGCCCAGAACTGGGTCACACACAGTGTGGAAGAGGTAGTCACAGCCTTTCTCTTGGTCAAGCCTGGCTCAGGCCAGAGTCTGCCACCAGGGTGGGAGGCTCAGGCAGGGCTAGAGGCTCTGGGGAATCAACATTTTAAAAAGGAATTTAAAAAAAAAAGAAGAAGAAGAAAAGAAAGAAAAGAAAAACAGTGAGAAGCAGTGGAGAGTAGAGCCCACACGGGCGAGTCTTACGGCCTTCTTGCCCGGCCCATCTCCCAGGGCAGCGACGATGGCAAAGTACTGAATGACCCGCTTGGTGTTAACCGTCTTACCGGCCCCCGACTCTCCGCTTAGACAATACAAACATGAGTCACCAAAGCCCATATGGTCACCCTAATTCCTCCCATCTCCCAACACCCCACCCCTCAAGCAGTGGCACTCTGTCTCCTCACCCCTAGCTCCCAACTCAGGACCCCCAACCCAACACTCTCCAGGATAGATCAACCCTCAGAGGTGCTGGGCTGTGTACAAAGCAAGCCAGCGTAGAACATCCCTGTGAGATGAGAACACACATGAAGAGGTCACTGTCTACTGAGCACTAATCTCATGCCAGATACTGGGCCAAGTGCTTTACCTGTATTGGCCCATTAAGCCTTAGAAACACTGTAAAGCAAGCACCACTATCCCCCTATTTTATGAGTAAGGAAATGGGACTCAGGGAAGTTACATAAATGTCCCTGATGTGTGCCAGGCACATATGTTAATTTGTCAACTCCTTATAGCTCTGTGTGATAAGAAAATAGGATTGTTCTGACTTTACCAATGAGACTCAGGGGCCCAAGGGTACCAGCAGGAAGTGGATATGTGAGAACTTGAACCCAGGTCCTTCTGGTTTTAAAGGCCTTGCTTTTAACCACCAGGCTGTGTGCTCACGTGTGCGCACACACACACACACACACACACACACACACAGTATGTCCATATTAGCTTGGCTGGACATGAACTTGGACATGAACTCCACCACTTTCCCGTGGAAGCAAACCAAACATCAAAATAAAATTCAGAAATAAGGAGACTGTAAGGAAGAAAGGGAAAGTAATCTCCTCCCTCCTCTTCAGCCAAAATCACAATTCCCCAAAGATCAAGGTGGGGAAAGATTCCAGGCCCTGGGGAAAGGGAGTAGCAGGGCTAGTGATCACTCTGCTGTTTGGGTATCCCTTCCCTGTTCACCACCCCATAATGCATCTGCCCAGAATGGAGAGAGAGAGAGAAAACGCTCTAATTTAGCTTCAGCGGGATACCAGCTCCAGGTGGTAAAAGCCTTGTCCAAAGTACTTAGCACTCAACCCTGAGAAATTATTTTAGTTCCACTCCCCTCCTGCCAAGTAGCCAGCATTTCCCACCACACCCCCAGAGCCCCACACTCACGTGATCAGCATGGACTGGTTCTCTCGGTCTGGAGGAAAGGGGAAGAGATAGAGAAGTTAGCCAAGGCAAGGAACCAGTCAGGGGTAGAACACTTTGGGTATCCATGGCACTGGGGCAGCCCCTCCACCACCCAGGGCCAGAAACGGGAAGGACCAGGTGGGATCATCCAGACAGTGGTGGGCTCCCACTTGGAGAGACAGAATGCTAAGCTAGAGTGTCCAGCAGCATCAAAAGGAAAGCAGTGCAAGTGGAGGGAATGGGGTCCTTTACAGAGGCCTCCCTGGAGCAGGGGTGGCGGTCTTGAGTGAGGGAAAGGAGTCAAGGCGGCTCTTACTGCGCAGCATGTCATTGTAGGCATTATCTGCTACTGCATATATGTGGGGTGGGGCCTCCGAGCGGCGCTTTCCCTTGTAAGCAGCCACCACGGAGGCCGTGTAGATCGGGAGCCATTTGTAGGGGTTGATGGTGACACAGAAGAGGCCCGAGTATGTCTGAGGAGAGAGTGTAAGATGGGTTATTGAAGGTCAAGTTCCCATCCTCAATCCCCAGCCGTCACGAAACCATGGCCCTTGCACTGGTCCTCAAGGAATCACTTAAAGTGCCCCGCCATATCCTCTGTGGCTGTCCTAGCCCGCCCCAGCCCTTACTCGTACCCGCAGCCAGTAGCCCCACCTCCACTTTGCCGAGGCCAAGCGTCTAGCTGCAGCTCCACCCCTACACTCTCCCGTAGCGGAACCTCCTCTAGCCCCGCCCCAGCCCGGGGCCCCACCTCCACAGCGCCGGACCTCACCGTGTACTACCTCTAGCTCTGCCCTTTCCACCAAGGCCCAGTCCCCACCGCGCAGTGGCGCTTCCCCTAGCCCCGCCCCTACCTCTTTGGCCCCACCCTCGCCGAGCCCAGCCCGTTAGTGGCTCACATAGATCATCCAGCGAGCATAACGCTGGCGCAGGTTGTGCAACACCGCTGCCTCGTTGAGGTGCGTCATCATGGCCATGTCCTCCAGCAAGTCGAAGCGGGGCGGGTTCATGGGCTGCAGCTCTGCTTCGCGCACGATCAGCATCTGTCCGGGAGACCGTATCATAGGAGACCTTAACATGGTGTGGCAGGCGGCAGCAACTGACTGACCCTTGACCTCAGCCTCTTATCCCTGTGCCCTCCCAGACCCCCTTTCATCCAGTGCACTAGCGTGCTGCACCCCAGGGGGCAGAGGACCTAATCCCGAAGGAGGGGAGCCTAACCTTCTGGTCTTTGGTCTCCACGTTGACTCTGCCCCCAGTCGCCTCTGACTTGATCTCGGCCTCCACGTAGGCATCCTGTTCATCAGGTACCCAGACCCTCTTCCTCCCTGATTGTGGGAGAGGAGTGGGGATTTGAGACGGGCTGAGGCACATCCAGCTAGCGTTCCCAAGCCTTGTGCATACAGCTGTGCCCCTCCCACGAGCCCCTCTGTTAGGATGCAGGGGTACACAAAGAAGATCCTTTCAGACCCAGGATCCTGGAAGGGCAGAGCTGGGAAGGTCCATAGGGACCTGGTCAGAAGATTCTCTGACTAAGGTAATAGGCCCTCACCATCCTGGATTACATACTTAGGTTCAGATTCCTGCTTTTGCCATATCTACCCTCCAACCTCAGGAAAATCCCTCATTCCCTCTGGGCCTGTTCCCTCAAAGGCAAAATGTTATAGGCATCTCCTGAGGTCCCATATGGAGCAGGCGTCTAAATCAGGCACATAATTCTCAGGGGATCTCTGCCTCCCCCATTTCCCTGAAGACTCAAACCCACTTCTCCTAATTCCGTGTCTTGTGTTCCTTCCTGCCTGATCAGCTGGTCCCACAAGTTCAGGGAGCCCATATCTCATGGTGGTTAAAGGCATGGACTCAGCTTACAGACCACCAGGTTCTGTTTCCTGTCCTGCCAATACTACCCAAGTGCCTTAGTCAGGTCCAACTACATAACTCTCAGGCCCCAGTATTAAAATTCAGGCCCCCTGTTAAAATATCATTCAGCACTGGGGCGCCTGCATGGTTTAGTCGGTTAAGCATCCAACTTTGGCTCAGGTCAAGATCTCACCGTTCATGGGTTTGAGCTCTGCATCAGGCTCTGTGCTGACACCTCAGAGCCTGGAGCCTGCTTCGGCTTCTGTGTCTCCCTCTCTCTCTCTCTCTCTCTGCCCCTCCCCTACTCACACTCTGTCGGTCTGTCTGTCTGTCTCTCTCAAAGACATTAAAAAATTTGTTTAATCATTAAACATTTCAAGATGGTGAGAGCAGAGTGTTAAATCAAACACGAGGCCCTTCTGAGGGTGATGCCCTGTGCAACTGAAGAGGTTGCATGCCCATGAAACTGGCCTTGGCCCTCGTCCCCATCTCCCTAGGTTATTGAGATGATGCATGGAAAGTCATTTTTTCTGGGCCTGGCACAAAATACGCACTTGATACACATTGCCTATTGTTATTATTGTACTATGAGCAAACTAGGTCATAAATAGTAGTCTTTATTCCTGTCTTTGGCTTTGACTCTATGGAAAACACTAAAAATAACTCCAGCACAGGTTTTATGGACACCAGCCTGCATACATACCAATCACTCCCATCTCAGAGGCCTCAGGCTTTAGCCACAGACTGCTGCTCCAGAAGACAGGGAATATTGTCCCATTTTACAGAGGAGCAAACCGAGGCTTGTTCACAAACATGCAGCGATGTACACAGTCTCTGGGAACATACCCTTAAGGACCTCAGACTCTGACGGAAAGGGCCAAGGCTAAAGCTGTCAGGCCAGAGTGCCCCTTCAGCCCTGAGCTCAGTTCCACCCCTGCACCGTCCTGGGAGTCCATAAGGGCAACACTGTGGCCGTGCCCTTCTGCCTTCACTTACCATCCCACGGGACAGTGTGCACCTTCATCAGGTCCTGGTAGCCCTGGCGGAGGTAGCGGGCAGACTCTCCAAGTTCACTCACATCCATCATGGCGGTGGCACTGAGAGGTGGAGGACGAGGTACTAAAAATCTTGGTGGTTCAAGGCAGTCCAAGGCATCAGGCACTGGAAGATGGCAGTGACGGAGGAACTAAGGGACCCAGGGGCCCCAAACAGGGGCATGATTCAAAACCCACAGACCTAATATTCAGTGATTCCCCAGGGGTCCCCATCTCAGCCTCCCTGATGAGCCCCCAACACACACACACACACACACACACACACACTCAGACACCAGAACATCCTTTCCCACAAGTACAGAGAGACTTGTGCCCACCTATGGACACCCTCACCCTTTGGTTCCAACCTCAGCCCTGATCACCCACCTCAGCACCACGGTGAGGACTGGGAGCTGGGCTACCCCTTTTATTGCCACCGTCAAGGTCAGCGGAGGAGAGCTATGTCAGCAATCTCCACGTGTCACAGCCCCCCCAGCCTGGCCACAGGACACAAAAGGCAAATTCCCTTTTATCTCCACCAGCACGGCCCCTGGGCTATTTTTACCTCCCATTGTCATGGGATCACAAAGGCGGAGAGAGACACTCTTACTAAGAGACAGGGAGGCTGGGATTCAGAGACTGACAGGGCAGGGACAAAGCTAAGAGAGATCTGGGAAGATTGAGGAGCCCAGAGAGAGAAAAACTGAGTCACAAGAAGTCTGATCTACCCAGAAAAAGACTCACACCCTCAGAAACAAAGAGCAAGGAGACTGAGAGAGAGGAAATAACAGAATGCCTTCTGGGACTATTGGGCACAACCCTCTTTATACATCCAGGGAAACTGAGGCCCAGAGAAAAGAAAGCACTGGCAAATCTCACAGATAAGTAGTGGCAGAGATCAGATCAAAAAGAGAAGCAGAGAGAGTGAGACATCCCTCTCCAGAACCTGCATGCTGTCTCTTTCCTCCTACCTCTATCCCCATCTCCTTGGGGTCTCTTGGGGATATTGTACATGAAGAAAACTACACCTGTGACCATAGGCATAAAGGAATGATTTGGCTGAAAAGAAAGGAAATGAGGAAATTTAGAACAATTAGAAGATATTCAAGATTCACAGGAAACCAACTTCCCACTCTTTGCCCCCTCATGCACTCCACTCTCAACTGGGTATGCTGGCACTCAGCCTGCCTGATATGGGCTTCGGAATACATCAGGCACTAAGGCTGTCCTGTCCATCACCCCATTCAGGTCCTGGTGATACCACAGAATTTTAGAGTCAGAGAATCAAAGGATCCTAGAATCTGAGACAGTGGACATGTAGAACTACACAGGTCCAAAGCCAGGATTCCAGCCAGATGTCAGGCTGAGCCCACATAGAGAAATCCTTTGTACCATCTGGCTACCAATTCCAAAAACACAGATACACCTGTATTCTATAAAATATATAGAAATAAACTCAAAGACCCATTTTCAACCATATATAGTTCAAAAACAGGTAAGCTGATATAAGTAGAAGAGTGGTCCCTTGAGGGAGGGTAATGAATGGATGAGGCACAAGAGAAGCCTCTGAAATGCAAGAAACACTATATACTGAGCTGAACAGCAGTTACACAGGTGTGTTTACTCTGTAAAACTAATTGAGCTATACATTCAAGATGTACCTACCCCACTGCATGTACGTTACACAAAAACTTTGTTAAAAATGCATGGCTAGGGCATCTGGGTGGCTCAGTTAGTTAAGCTTCCGACTTTGGCTCAGGTCATGATCTTGCAGTTCGTGAGTTTGAGCCCTGCGTTGGGCTCTGTGCTGACAGCTTGGAGCCTAGAGCCTACTTCAGATTCAGGGTTTCCCTCTCTCTCTGCCCTTTCCCTGCTCCCACTCTGTCTCTCTCTCTCTCAAAAATAAATCCCTGCGTTGAAAATTTTTTTTAATTAAAAAAAAAATGCATGGCCAGGGTGCCTGGGTAGTTTAGTCCGTTAAGCATCCGACTTCAGCTCAGGTCATGATCTTGCAGTTCGTGAGTTTGAGCCCTGCGTTGGGCTCTGTGCTGACAGCTTGGAGCCTAGAGCCTACTTCAGATTCAGGGTTTCCCTCTCTCTCTGCCCTTTCCCTGCTCCCACTCTGTCTCTCTCTCTCTCTCAAAAATAAATAAATATTAAAAATGAATTTTTTAATGCATGGCCAAATTTGGCAATATCTATTAAAATTACAAATGCCCAGACCTTTTTAGGAATTAATCCTATAGATACTTCTCCAAGTTATGAAATGATACAGCTCTCTTTTCAGTGATATTTAGATTGTTCCCAGTCTTTTTGCCATTATAATCAGGGACACAGTGAATACTGTCATACAGTCTGAGTTTCTGCAAAATAAAACACACCCTATTCAAGAAACAAATTACCAGCAACCCCCCCCCCACCCTTTCAGT
>NW_027530847.1:784377-796994 GCF_008692635.1 Crocuta crocuta
CTTTCAGTCACAGCTCCCTCACCTACCATCCCTACTTCTAATGTCACAGATTAGTTTTCAAAATTTCTATGAATGGAATCCTACATATGTATCCCTTTCTTCTTTCTCTGCACATTATATCTGTGAGGACATCCTTCCATTTTGATTCTCTTCATAGAATTTAGGTTGTTTCTGGCCTGCCTCCCCAACAACTAAAGGGCAAGAGCTTGGTCTATATTACCAGCACCTTACAGAATGCCTGCACACAGCAGAAAGCCAATAAGTGTGTGTTGAGTAACAGTATGAACCCAACTTGATAGACAGTTTAAGATTATAGGGTTTTGTTGGGTGCCTGGGTGGCTCAGGCCTTAAGTATCTGACTTCAGCTCAGGTCATGATCTTATGTTTCATGAGTTCAAGTCCTACATCGGGTGAGCATGATCCCCACTTCAGGTAAAACACGAGCACCACTTTGGGTGAACCCCATTTCTCTCCCCCCACTGTCTCTTTCTCCCTCTGCCCCTCCTGGCATTCTCTCTCTCTCACTTGTGCCCTCTCTCTCTGGAAAAAAAAAAGATTTTTAGGGGTTTCTGGGGCACCTGGATGGCTGAGTCGGCTAAGCATCTGACTTCCTTTCTGCTCAGGTCATGATCTCACAGTTGATGGGTTCAAGGCCCGCAATCAGGCTCTGTGCTGACAGCTCTCCCCTCTCTCTGACCCTCCCCTGCTCACTGTCTTTCTCTCTCTCAAAAGTAAATAAAGAAAAGGATTATAGGGATTTACTTTCCTCATTTAGAGAAAGCCCAGAGGGTGGGAAAAACTCTGCTCGCTGTTCAAAGATGCTCAGAAAGCAGGGCCTTGTTTCCTAGGGCCTGAACAATAGAATTAGCCTGGAGAATCAGAACCTCTAAACTTTTTTTTTTTTTAATATTTTTATTTATTTCTAGGAGAGAGAGAGAGACAGCGTGAGCAGGGGAGGGTCAGAGAGAGAGGGAGACATAGACTCCGAAACAGGCTCCAGGCTCTGAGCTGGCAGTCAGCACAGAGCCCAACGCGGGGCTCGAACCCACGAACCGCGAGATCATGACCTAAGCGAAAGTTGGACGCTTAACCGACTAAGCCACCCAGG
Source organism: Crocuta crocuta (assembly GCF_008692635.1). Taxonomy (NCBI): domain Eukaryota; kingdom Metazoa; phylum Chordata; class Mammalia; order Carnivora; family Hyaenidae; genus Crocuta; species Crocuta crocuta. The sequence continues at coordinate 785,486 of NW_027530847.1, forward strand.
CGCCCCAGGAGAATCAGAACCTCTAATGAGTCTAGCCTATACCAAATATAATGTGGGTCTGAATTCTAGTGTATAAACCTGGGGCTGAGAAGCCAACCAAAAGAAATGGGTCTAGAACTATAAGTTCACTGCTACTATGCAGGGCACACTTTCCTGCTGAGATGAGCTCACAGACAAAATTTGATGAAGCAACGGGAAAACCCAAGAGGCACCTATGAGAGGCTCCAAATGCCACAATCTGCATGGAGTTAAGGCACCAACCTTAAATATATGAAGGGCTATCCTGGAGCAAATGAAGCCTGTATGACTTGTGTGTCCTCAAGAGCAGGCCAGTGGGGTGGTTACAAGGAAGCAGAGTTTGGAGGCACACACAGAAAAGGGCTTTTTCATACTCAGAGCCTGTCAGCCATGGAAGAGGCTTCATAGAAGAAAATGAGCCTGACAACAGTAAGGAGGAATAAAGCAGAGGTTGCACAGGGCTTGAAGCTTTGGACTGGGCAACTTCTGAGATCTATTCCAACTTTAGAACTCTAGGATTCTAGGATTTTAGAACCTCCAGAAGCTTTGTTTCTTCACCACTGCCCTTTCATCCCAACCAACGCACCGAGTAGCCAGTGTAGACAGTCCAAAGCCTTTCTTCCTTCCTCCTTTTCCCAACATTATGAGTGCAGAGACAAGACTATATGTACCTCAGTTTAGAATCCTGGAGTGTTAGAACCAGGGTCACTAGAACCCTGAAGTCCTACAATCCAGGGGCAAAAGACTTGAAGCAAATATGACAAACTGTGTACAACGGTTTGTTAATTGTCCTCTGTACTTTCCTGTACCTTTTCTATTTCCCCCTGCCTGTCCACCTTTCCCCCCACTCCAGTTAAAGACAGCAGGGCATTAGAAATCAGGAGCATCAGGGCTGGAAGGGAAATCATCTCATCCAGACCCTCCGCTTAGCTGAGGACACACACAGAGGCCCTGATGGGGACAGAGGGAGCCTGGGCCAGACTCCGGGATTCCACTCCCAAGTTCAGCTCTCTACTCCAGCACACAGAAACCAGCAAAGAAGGCGGCGGCTACAGCGAGGACCGGCATGAGGGCAGCTGGGTCACCTGCAGCCTGGCCTTCAGTGTGTCCGCCCTCCTGGGCTGCAGTGACTCTCCCCAAAAATCGCTCTAAGAACCATAATCTTTAAGGGACTAAATTAAGATGCTCCAAGTGCTAGGAAGGACCATCAGGGAGGGCTTAGCCTCAGGCATTCCGGCCTCAGTGCTCCCAGGCCCCTAGACCCAGGAGGCCCTGGACAGGCCATTTGCCGCCCTCTAAGACAGAGATGCTATAAATCCCCTATTTACACCCCCCACCCAGCAAAGCCAAGGAACCTTGGGCCTGGCTAGGAACAAAGTTGGGGAGGGGGAGCAGGATCCAGGGTAGAGAGTAAAGTGGTGAAAGAGAGAGGCAGTCTTAGGATACAGGGGAGGGTCTAGGTGTCCCCAGTTTCTCTCTACCAAAGGCCTCAGATAAGTAGTTTTGTGGGGCCCTGGAGCTCACAGCTTAGCAGCAGCCAGAACTGGAGGTGGCTGCTGAGCTGGGGTTATTGGGGGAGATTCCCATGAGAAATGAGCTGATGGGGCAAAAGGGACATAGTACGTCTGGCTTCTCTACTTCTATCCCAAAATGCCCCTGGGGCAGTATGGAAGAAAGCAAGGGCAGATAGGGGGACAGAGAAGATATGATTTGGGAGCCATCCTCAACTGGAAACATATCTGTCACCAAGGCCCCTCAGTCCCTGGAAATCCTTTTTTGATAAAGACATTGAAGGACTCTGTTAAAATGCTACCACACCTGTCAGGAACACATGGATTCAGGTGAACATGCATCTGGCACCTTCTGTTCTATGCTCAGGATGGAAACACAATATTCTTTGTCCAGGAAAAGGAAAGACACCCAAAGGAGGTGTCAGAATGGAGGAACGTGAAGGACAAGAGCAAGTCTGACACCTGGACTGGCAAGGAGAGAGGCATGACAACAAGGTCCCTTCCCTCATAGAGCGACAGTCAATAAACAAGCAGATAGGGTTTTAAGGTAGTTCAAGATTGTGGCACAGGATATAAAGGCACTATGGTAAGGTGGTGGAGCGTCATGGGGGTGTACACTACTCAGGTTGGTGGTGGTGGGGCATTCTCTGAAGAGGTGACATTCAAGTTGAGACCTGAAGGATGAGAAGGAGCCACAAAAGAGCCAAAAGAAGAATATTCTGAGCAAAAGGAATAGTAAATACAAAAGCTATGAGGCAGAAAATAGCATGGTGAGTTTGATGCCCTGTCACAATGCTAGTGCCACTGGACTGGGAGCAGGAGGAGAGGTTTATTTTATTTTTAATGTTTATTCATTTTGAGACACACACACACACACACACACACACACACACACACAGATTGAGGGGGGAGAGGGGCAGAAAGAGAGGGAGACAGAGAATCCCAAGCAGGCTCCATGCTGTCAGTGCAGAGCCCAGTCTGGGGCTTGAACTCACAAGCACTGAGATCATGACCTAAGCCAAAACCACGAGGTGGATACTCAACCAACTGAGCTGCCCAGGCACCCCCAGGAGGAAAGTTTTTTAAGGTAGGGTTACATAGGTAGGCACAAGCTGGGTCACTGAGTCTTGTAGGATTTGAAAGAGACTCTGGACTTTATTACAAGTACAAGGGGAAGCTGTTGGGGCAGGAGAGTAAGTGGGCTGAGGTTTAATGATGACTACTCTGGCTGCCATACAGAGAACAGACTGGAAAGCTGCAGACAGAACAGCAAGGAGGCAGTGGCTGCCCAGGTGAGAGGAGGGCACCAAAGGCAGAGGAGAGGGGACACAGAACAGGAGCCAAACCCCAAGGCCGGAGCAGCCACACAGGAGGAGGCCAGGCCACGGCTGGGGGGGGCGGGGGGGGGCACACAGGGAGGGGAGGCCGGATGGAGCAGCTGGGACTAGACTGTGAATGGCCTCAGAAGCCAGATTAGGGTTTAGCGTTCTCCTGCAGGAGTTGGGGAGCCATCAAAGGCATTTGTATTTTATGTTCCTCATCAAAGAGCTCTGAGCAAGGACATTTGACAGCGTGGTCAGATTTATGTGTTCACAAGATCCTGGTGGCAGCTGGTGTGGAGGATGGACTGAAGGGGCGAGCCCGGTGGCAGGAAGACTTACTTAGGAGGTGGCTGCCATAACGGTCCAAATGCAAAGTGGTGAGGCTCTAGAGGGGGGCACTCCCCTTGGCACCCTGGTGGTGGGGGGCCCCTGCTTGTCCAAGGCTTGTCCCCCTCCTGGGGCCCTGGGCAGCTGCAGAGAGCCTGAGTGGGCCTCGGCTCTGATGCTTGAGCAGAAAATAGGATGAGGGCTGCCAAAAGGCATCAGGGGCATCAGGGGTGTTTATCCGGAGGAGAGATGCCTCAGTGTGGATTTATGGCTAAAAGGTTACTTGGGGGGGGAGGTGGTGGGGGACCAGCTGTCCCCCATCCTCACAAAGGACAAACAAAGGAGGGGACTGGCTTCAGCTGCACAGAGAGGGAGNACCTTTAGTAATCATGCAAACCAACTCTCTCATTGAACAGCTAGGGAAACTGAGACACGAAAGAGGCAGATCCTTGTCCAAGGTCACATAGTGAATTAGAGTTAGGACTAGATCCAGAAGCACAAACTCTCCCTTTCAGGCCTCCTGGATCACTCCCAAGAATACCTCAGACTGCCCTAGAAGAATCCGGGGTATGGCTGCCCCAGAGAGAAATGTGCATGTGTTGCCCTCCTGGAGATAAAGAGATGGACAGAAAGACCTCAATGCTGGACTGAAGTGGTCTAGGCCCTAGAACAGGCTCTAGCCTGGGGCTCTGTTTTGCTGTATCCTGGAGTTAGATCTTTGCCTTAGGCCCTCACTGTCTAGATAGCTCTCTGTCTCTGCCCACACTCCCAGCCAGTCTCTGTGTTTTTAGCATAAGGTGAGAGTCTCCTATATCTCTCAAGGGTCTTGGTCCTTCTTTGTTACCCCGTCTTTCTCTGCCCTCTGCGACTCTGTATTTCTTTGTCTTGGCCTCTGACTCAGTCTCTCTAGAGCTGAGCCGGACAGGGCCAACCTCCCACCCCCAGTGGGCCCTCACTGGTAGAGTGCCCCCATGTAGACAATGTTCGGGCCCAGTGCCCAGGCTGGAACAGGTGACAGCAGCTGTGGATCTATCTATAGCTCCCTTGCCCTTCAATTGTTCCCAACTTCAAACAATGGCTGGGCCCTGGATTATAGACACCCTCCACCAGCCTTGCTGAAATGGATCCTAGGGGGTAGGGGATGAGAATCACAAGGGCCACATCGTGATCTCTTATAAGTACCTACCTCTGTGTGGTCCTCCATGTTCTACCTATAGCTCTGGGCTAGAAGGCCTTTCAGCTCCTAGGCTGTGTGACTAAAGGACCATGGGTAAGGGAGAAAATTGTGTGCAAACAGCAGACCTGTACTTGGACATGTGGGTGTGTGTGACATGTGTGTTTCCCTCTTCCTGCTTTGGTTGACAGATACACATGAGCACTGGGGTGCCAGTTCCATGAGGCTAGAGACCTAACTAGCCTGAACCTCGTCATAGTGAGTGTTCAATGTACATTTCTCATTTTTTTAAATACTTTTTTGAAAGAAAGAGAGAACACAGGTGGGCATGTGAAAGCAGGGGAGGGGGAGAGGGAGAAAGAGAATTTTTTTTTTAATGTTTTTTTATTTATTTCTGAGAGAGAGAGAGAGAGGGAGAGAGAGGGAGAGAGACAGGGACAGTGTGAGCAAGGGAGGGTCAGAGAGAGGGAGACACGGAATCGGAAACAGGCTCCAGGCTCTGAGGTGAGGTGGCTGTCAGCACAGAGCCTGACGCGGGGCTTGAACCCACGAACAGTGAGATCATGACCTGAGCCAAAGTCGGCCGCTCAACCGACTGAGCCACCCAGGCACCCCGGGAGAAAGAGAATCCTAAACAGGCTCCATGTCCAATGCAGAGCCAGATCTCATAACTGTAAGATCATGACCTGAACTGAAATCAAGTTGGATACTTCACTGACTGAGCCACCAGGTGCCTCTCAATGTACATTTCTTACCTTGGCCTTTAGAGAGAGTGAGGGGGTGCTATGTAGTGACAGGGCTCAAGTGTGAGAGGCAGTATAGGGTAGCAATGAAGAACATCTTATTTAAAGTCAGACTGCCTGGGATTGAATCCTGGCTCTGCCAATTACCAGCTCTGAAATCTTGGGAAATTATTCAACCTCTTAACAATGGAAATTTGTAAAGAAGACCTACCACACAGGATTCTGATGAACATGATATGAGTTATAACATCTGAAGTGCTTAGTTAGAATACTGAATGCCACAGAGTAAAGACTCAGTAAATTACTGTTCTTTCCAACATGTATCACTAAGTGAAAAAAGTGAGGAGCAGAAGAATGGATGGGATGTGCTATCACTCACATAAAAACGGGGGAGAGAAGAGTCATGTATTCATGTGCCTACCTATGGAGGGACCACCTTTGCTGGTAAGAGCAGTTGCCTCTGGGAGAGGGGAATAGGTGGCCGAGGGCTAGGGAAGGGAGGAAGACTGATATTTTTCCTTGGTTACCCTTTTATACTTTTGAATTCTGGGTATATATTATCAGGCGTATGTATTACCTAGTTCTGAAGGGCTTGCTAAATGAGTAAGGTTCACTTCCAACATGATCCTTGCAAAAGCAAGCTCCTATTCTATGCCAGTGGGAGGGCCCGGGTGAGGGCCAGTCCTCAGGGTGCAGGCTTATTGACCTCAGCCCTGGGCTGAGTCTGTGGGTCACCCTCTTTCTTCCAGTCCAATAGCAGGCAAGACGCATCCATGCAAAACCATCCCAGAGCAAATGGTAAGCCAGAAGGGAGGCTTTCCAGTTTCTAGGCCAAGCAGCAGCAGAGGTGGAAGGGGCAGTGGAAACAGGCTCCTGCCCTCTTCCCTGGCCCCAGCACCAAACTCTTCAGCCCAAGCTATTCTTAGAGGCTAGATAATGCCAGCAGTTGCTGCTGCTCATATTAGTTTCCAGAATCACTAGCACTGAGCAGCCCAGTGCTACCTACACCTCCTGGTGAGCTAGCCTCCCTGCCAGGTGTGGGCATCCTGCTGTTCTATCCTCTGTACTGCAGAGGCCACACATATTCTGGCCACCACAGGTAGGTGAGGGGACTGGGTAGCAGTCTCCTCCAAGACTCCCCTTGCCACGCAGCTGAGTGGAACAGAAAGGGCCAGGGTATGGGGTATCACTGTGCAGATAGATATTCTGGCCCGACCACAGGTTCCAAACTATGCTTAAAATATGAATGGGTCAATGGACACAGGCTAGACAGGAGAACTGGGGTGAGAGGAGGGCAGAAATAATAGCAGGGAGGGGGCCTGTGTATGGAGGAGGGGAAAAAGTCAAAAATAGGTCTGGGGAAGAGACGGCAGAAGAGGGTCTGACAGCACTGGATCTAGAGCAGACTGGCCAGGTCTGTATTCTACTTGCTACGTGAACTTGAGCAGGTCTCTTTTCCTCTTGGAGCTTTGATTTTCATCGTAAAATGGCCATTTCATTTGGGTGTAAAGCAGAGTCAATGATATAATGTATATAAAGAGCTTAGCCTGAGATTGCCATTCATAAGCACATATAAATGTCCGGTGATTTTATCATTAGCTCCATAAGGGCAGCGATGTTTCTTTTTTTCAACTTTGCACCTGCAGGCACTAGACTGGCACCCATTAGGAATACCTCTTTAAGTCCTTGCTCTGCTGTTTACAAGCTAAGTGACCCGGAGCAACTTACTTAACCTCTCTGAGCCTTGGGTTCCTTCTCTGCAAAATGTTGCTGAGAGAAATAAAGAAACCAAAGTGCTTAGCCCAGAGTAAGAGGTCAGCAATGTGAACACATGATCCCTGTGAGTACATGTATGTTGGGGTAATTTGGAGGAGGAGCCTTGGGTCTACCATTCTGGGGACAGAATTTGAAGCAGTGTTCAGGGCAGAGAGATCTGGAAGAGATATCCTAGAGGGCCTACCAGATGGGAACAAAGTCCCAGGATCTTGTAAGACCATAGCCACACTACCCCCCAAATCCTGTGCCACAGCCCAGGCCCTCCCTAGGATCTCAGGATCAGAAAAAGCTGATCTCAGCCAGGGTCAACTTCCCATTTAGTTGAGTATAACAAACACTCTTGATGCCCCCCAGATTTGGACTGGCTCTAGTCTTGCTCCCAAGGTCCAGGAGTCTGTCTAGCAGAGGAAACAGTCATGGAGGAGGCATAGACAGTTCATAACAATTGACACATGACATCCCAGGGGAGGCGCCACTTAGCCCAACCTGGTGGAGTAGAGAATGAGGGAGGAACATCTGTCTTTCTCAGAAGACCAATCAGAGGTAGAGTGGGAGGGGTGGGGGGTGGGTTGTGGCTCTGCCCTTACCCTTATGATGGTGGTCAGTCAGCTCAGAAGGTGAAGGACAGACAGAGGCTCAATGAATTAAGCTTGGAAACCAACCCGATGGGTCTACCCTGGGTCTCTTCAGGTGTTTAGGGTTACCCTGCACTCCTCCACATCTCAGAGAATACTGTCCACTTCTCTGTGGAGCTGGACTTTGCTAATTTAAGGGCAAGAGGCCTCCTTGCACATAGCTCTCAGGATGTTTTTTAAGCTTATTTATTTCGAGAGGGGGCATACGCACATGCAAGTGGGGGATAGGCAGAGAGAGAAGCTCAAGTAGTTACACAGGTGTGTTCACTCTGTAAAACTAATTAAGCTATACATTCAAGATGTACTCGCTTCACTGCATATATGTTACACAAAAACTTTGTTTAAAATGCATGGCTAGGGCACCTGGGTGGCTCAGTTGGTTAAGTTTCCAACTTCGGCTCAGGTCATGATCTCATGGTTTGTGAGTTCAAGCCCCACATCAGGCTCTGTGCTGACAGCCCAGAGCCTGGAGCCTGCTTCAGATTCTGTGTCTCATTTTCTCTCCCATGGGGGAGAAGAAGGGGAAAAATAGTTGGGGAGAGGGAGGGAGGCAAACCATGGGAGACTCTTGAATGCTGAGAACAAACTGAGGGCTGATGGGGGTGGGAGAGAGGGGAAGGGGGGAGATGGGTATGGAGGAGGGCACTTGTGGGGATGAGCACTGGGTGTTATATGGAAACCAACTTGACAATAAACTATAAAAAAAAAAAATCAGATGCTTAACCAACTGAGCCACCCAGGCGCCCCAGCCCTCAGGATTTTTTATATAGGTTGAAAATGCTGTTGTTACAAATATCTCTATTGTCCTGCCAATGCTTTGAGCCTTAAATTTCATTTTTAATTGAAATTTCTTTTAGGGAATTACATATTCACAATTATAAGAAATAATACAGGTGGGGCACCTGGGTGGCTCAGTCAGTTAACTGTCCAAATTCGGCTCAGGTCATGATCTTGCGGCTCATGAGTTTGAGCCCTGCATCGGGCTCTATGCTGATAGCTCAGAGCCTGGAGCTGTTTCAGATTCTGTGTCTCCCTCTCTCTCTCTGCCCCTCCCCTGCTCATGCTCTGCCTCTCTCTCAAAAATAAATAAAATCTTTAAAAAAAAAAGAAAGAAAGAAAGAAAGAATACAGAGAGATTACCTGTATTGACATTGATACTATCCTCCAAGTTCATTCAAGTTTTCCCAGTTTTACATATAGGTGTATGTGTATTTAGTTCTATACAATTTTATCACCTGTGTATGTTCACGGATCCACCACCACAGTCAATATTCTAAAGAGTTCAAACAACAAAACACCTTCCTCCTTCCCATTCAAAATTAACCTCCAATCTGTTCTCCATTTCTAAAATTGTCAATTCAGGGGTTCCTGGGTGGCTCAGTTGGTTAAGCATCCGACTTTGGCCTAGGTCATGATCTCACTGTTCCCAAGTTCAAACTCTATGTTGGGCTCTGTGCTGACAGCTCAGAGCCTGGAGCCTGTTTCAGATTCTGTGTCTCCCTCTCTCTATCCCCTTCCCCCACTCACACTCACTCACTCTCTCTCTCTCTCTCTCTCTGTGTCAAAAATAAATATTTAAAAATGTTTTTAGATTGTCAATTCAAAAATGTTATATAAATGAAATCATACAGTATGTAACTTTTTAAGATTCACTTTGTTCACTCACCATAATTCCCTGGAGGTTAATCCAAGCTGTTGCCTATATCAGTGATGTGTTCCTCTGTTACTGAGCAGTATTCCGTATTATGGATGTGCCACAGTTGGTTTAGTTTTACCTGTTGAAGGATATGTGAATAGCCCTCAGTCTGAGGTGCTATCTTATCACCTGTGTCCTAGGAGGCCAGGGCCACCCACATCCTCCAAATTCTTGTTCCACCTGTCCAGGGACTTTTTGAGACCTGAGAGTGGCCAGATCCCACTCTGCACCCCAGCAGCCAACTCAGGACTTGGTACAGAAGAGGTGCCCATGAATGCCTGCTAAACGGGCCATGTCTACTGGGCTGGGGGCATCTGCTTCTCAAGAATCATCTTTTCCAGAGGGCCTCTCACTCTGCTCCCTGTTGCCCTTTCCGCACCAGGCCCAGTGGATTTCATGACCCATGCTTCTCACCCACCCAGGCCTAGACAAGCCTTTCCTTTCTTTGCCCTCCTGGGTTTAGCTAAGCCAGCTGAACAATATAGCATGGTGCTTACAAGTTCTGGAGTCAGACTGAGTGAAAACCCTCATTACTCCATCTCTTAGATCCCCTGTTTGTCATCTGTAAAGCAGGAATAATAACAGTACCTACTCCATTGGAATTAAATAAGATAATACTCACAAAAAAAGAAAACACACTATGCCTCACATATAATGTGTTTAATACACGATCATCGCTACTCTTTTTATTATCCTTTTCATCATCTCCTAACTCAGTAGAATAAACAAGAGAAATACATATCACCAATATCAAGACAATGAGAAGGTTCTCCCCGCCCCCCCCAAAAAAAACGGTCATTCCTAAGACTATGGGACCCCATCTCATCCTTATAGAATTCCTCTTCGCCTCTCTCTCTCCAGCTCCTTCCCTTTTTGGTGAAATGGGAGGGAAGGAATACAGCCTCTTCCTGGAGAGAGGCTCCCATCACTGGTGTCAAGGAAACAAATGCCTTCTCCCATCTGCAGAGTTTCAGTCTCGCCCAACACTCCCTAGCTCCAGAGTCTCCCTCCAAACAGCCAGCACAGTGTGGGCCCAGATCATCCAGAGCCCTGCCATCATCTAGCCACAAGCAGGGTCACAAGGGTCATCTCCTCAAAGAGCTGCCTCCGTTCTGCTTTTGTGCGCACCTGCCTATCCAACCATGCAAATATTTACTGAAAAAGAAGCTTTGCTATTAATCTGGGAGACTCCAATGAAGTATCATTTCACACCCACTAGACTGGTAAAAACAAAAAAGCCTGACAATACTGAGTCTTACTGAAGATGCAATTCTAGTCCAACAAGGGCAATTCTAATACATTGCTTCCAAGAGTGCAAATTTATAAAACCCCTTAAAAGAGATATTTGGTATTATCTAGGAAATCTGAATATGCTCATGACCTCCAACACAATGCACAAAGAGGCACATTTTAGATGGTTTATCATTTGTAACAGTAAGATACTAGAGACAACTCGATAGACCATTCACAGGAGGAAAGGTAAATAAAGTGTGGTTTTTATGCAGTGAACCTATACAGCAGTGAAAACAAATGAACTAGTTACCCTGATCAAATGGATGACTCTCCCAACATAAGGCTGAGGTGACAGCAAGCTGCACAAGAACATAAACAATGTTATCATTTAAAGTCCAAAACCCAGAAAAAATAGTATCAATTAATGTTTAGAAACACACACCTAGCAAAAGGATTAAAAATGCATAGGACCTATGAAATGAATATATACAAAATGAACTAAAAATGAATCAAACATCTACATGTAAGAGTGAAAACTATAAAACTCTAAGAAGACATAGGTATAAATCTTCATCATTTTGGATTAAGCAATGGTTTCTTAGATATGATACTCAGAGCACAGCACCAAAGGAAAAACCGATACACTGGACTTCCTCAAAATGAAAAACATTTGTGCTTCAAAGGACGCTGTCAAGGGGCACCTGGGTGGCTGAGTCTGACTTTTGATTTCAGCTCAGGTCATGATCCGAGGGTTGTGGAATTAAGCCTGGCATTGGGATCCATGTTGAGGCGGAGCCTTCTTGGGATTCTCTCTCTCCCTCTGCCCCTCTCCCCTGCTTGTGCACTCTCTAATTAAAAAAAAAGGGGGGGGGACACTATCAACAAATCAAACAGACAATCCAGAGGATTTGAGAAACTACTTGCAAATCATGTATCTGATGAGGGTCTAATATCCAGAATATATGAAGAATTCTTATAACTCAACAATAAAAAGACAAATAACCGAATTTAAAAATGGACCTTCTCTTTTATTAAGTGAAAGAGTAACTGAATAAAAAAAAAAAAAAAAAAAAA
>NW_027530847.1:797068-867148 GCF_008692635.1 Crocuta crocuta
GGTCCCTCTTTTTTTTTAAAGAAAAAAAGAAAATAAAAAAAAAAAAAAAAAAAAACAGTCTAGGAAGGGCACTTGCTTGGCTCAGTTGGTTAAGCATCCTGATTTTGGCTCAGGTCATGATCTTGCAGTTTGTGGATTCTAGCCCCACATTAGGCTCTATGCTTTCAGTGCAGAGTCTGCTTGGGATTCTCTTTCTCCCTCTCTCTGCCCCTTCTCTGTTCATGCTCCTTTTCTCTCTCTCTCTCAAAATAAATAAATAAACTTAAAAAAATAGTAATTTAGGAGTAGAATGGTAGGTGCCTAGGGCTGCTTGGGAGAGGGAAATGGGGAATTATTGCTTAATGGGTACAAAGTTTCAGTTGGGGAAGCTGAAAAAGTTGCAGAGGCAGATGGTGGTGATACCTGCACAACAATGTGAATGTACTTAATGCCACTGAATTGCATATTTAAATTGTATACATAAATTTTATGTATATTTAGCTATAATAAATTTAACTTAAAAAATTAGGCAAAAGATGTGACTAGGCAAAGAAGATAAACAGCCAATAAGCACATGAAAACATGCTCAATATCGTCAGTCATTAGGGAAGTGCAAGTTGAAACCACACACCTCACACCCACTGGGATGGTCAGAATCAAACAGCCAGACAGGAATAAGTGGTAAAGACGTAAAAATTGGAACTTTCAGACATTGCCGGTGGGAATGTAAAATATAACAGCCACTCTGGAAAACAGTCTGGCAGTTCCTCAAAACTGAGAGGGGAGCCTCGCTGGCTCCATCGGAAAAGCTTGTGGCTCTCGGGGTTGTGAGTTGGGAGTCCCACATGGGGTATAGAGATTAAATTAAAAAAAAAAAGTCAACATAGAACTACCCTGTGAGCCAGCAAGTCCATGGTCCATGCCTAGGTCTATCCCCAAGAGAATTAAATGCAGCCACACAAAAACCTGTACATGAATGTTCACAGCAGCTTTATTCACAATAGCAAAAAGTAGAGACAACCCAATCGTCTACCAACCGGCAGAGGCGCACAATGTGGGGTGTCCACACAACGGAATACTGGTACACAATACAACATGGATGGGCCTTAAAAGACATAAGTGATGAAGCCAAACACACAAGGGCACCTACAGGAGTCCACTTATATGAAATGTCCAGAATAGGCAAATCCATAGACACAAGAAGCAAATTAATGACTGCCAGGGGCTGGAGAGGAGGAATAGGGGAGTGACTGCTAACGGGCATGGGGTTTCTTTTGGAAAAGTTTTGGACTCAGAGAGTGGTAATAGTCGTGCAATTTTGTGAACATACTAATAACCACTGAATTGTATACTTAAAAAGGTTGGACTTAAAGCATATGAATTATACCTCAATAAAAAAAATTACATAGGAATAATAAACAACAGATTTAAGGGAATCTTTATTCCCATGGGAGTACAGTTGTGGAGGAGTACATGAGGCCTTCAGCTATATTAGCAATTTTTTTTTAAGTTTTTATTTATTTCTGAGAGAGACAGACAGACAGACAGACATCGTGAGCAGGGGAGGGTCAGAAAGAAAGGGGGACACAGAATCCCAAACAGGCTCCAGGCTCTGAGCTAGCTGTCAGCACAGAGCCGGACACGGGGCTCAAACCCACGAACCAGGAGAACATGACCTGAGCCTAAGTCAGACGCCCAACCGACTGAGCCACCCAGGCACCCCAGCAGTGTTTTTTGTAAGCTGGGTGGGAATATGGGGGTTTGTTATACTAACCTGTATATCCTTCTTAATGTTTTCATAATAAATAATATTTAGAAGTGTTTACTGAGTGTCTAACTGGACCAGGCATAGGGCTGCTGATGGTGGGTAAAATCAGATCCCAACCTGCCCCAAACTAAGTGGGTAAGGATAAGTAGTAAGTGGAAAAGAAGGGATCTAAGTCAGTCACCTCTCCTTTTTGGGCTTATTGGATTATTTTATTTTAAATGTTTGCTTATTTGAGAGAGAGAGAGAGAGAGAGAGAGAGCGCGCGATGGGAAACAGAGGATCCGAAGCAGGCTCTACACTGACAGCAGAGAGCCTGATGCAGAGCTCAAAATCACAAACTGTGAGATCATGACATGAGCTGAAGTTGGACACTCAATGGACTGACACCAGGAGCCCCTAATTTATTTTATTTTTTAAAGTAATCTCTACACCCAACGCAGGGCTCGAACTTAAAACCCTGAGATCCCTAGTCACATGCTCCACTCCCTGAGCCAGCTGGCCATCCCTCCTCATGGATGAAATGAGCGCTGGACTAGAAGCTTATTAGTAGAAAGTCTCAGAGAGTCCTGGGGGCTGAGGAGGGTGTCTCCCCTTTATCAGACAACAGTTTCAAGAACTCCTTATGCACGATGAGAGCACAGGCCTAGAGTCGGCCCTGGTGCCATCAATCACCACAAGTGGGCCTAATGGCAAAGTCCAGTTGTGTCTATTTCTTCTCGTTAAAACAGGGATGGTAACTTCTCCCTCCCAGGATTATCATGGGGGTGTAAATGAAATAACACATACAACGTGTCCAGGACAGGCCTGGCACACAGTAAATCCTCAACACATGGGAGAGTCCTCACTTTGATTCCACAGGCATTTCCTGAGCAGCACTGCTGGGTCAGATCCATACTAGGGGCTAGAAGACAGAGGAATTCCACTGAATGGCCAAGCAATGGCCCCTAGCCAGGTGGGGAAACAGCCTCATAAACAACAATACCAAGCAGGGTGAGGTCATTGCTAAAAAGAGACAGCAGCCACGCACACAGAGCAGACCATGTACAAGGCAGACCCTGGGACGGGCAGAGATGTCCCAGTGGAGAGGCCCTCAACGGGGGAAAGACACATACCAACTGAAGGGACTGGCCTCCATTCACACTGCAGTGCAGCTCTCCTGGTCTTTTCACCTAATTCAGACTCAAACATTCCCACAAATCCCAAGAGCAGAGACTGCAATAGATTCAAAAGGCAGTGTTGGCAAGCCCGTGCACGTGTGAGAACACAGTGGCTAACGGTGGGAGGCTGCATGATCTCTGTCAAGTCAGGGCACATAAAAAGTGAGATAACTGCAAAGCTATTAACCAAATACCTAGCACTTAGTGAACAGATTAATAAAGGTTAATTATAGTTAGGAAAAAAAAATAGACTCCATTTTCAAAGTGAGGGCTTTGCCCATAGTCACACAGCTAGTTTTGGAGTCAGGATTTGAACTCAGGTCTGACACATCAAAGGCTCAGTGCCTCATAATCTCCCTCCATTACAGAATCTTCAGTAAGCTCCCTGTAGTCCACTAAATGGAATCTATCTTTGCCATGGAGAAGGGAACTAGTATAGACTTGGGGCCAGAGAGACCTTGGGCAAGTTCCCCAATCCTGGGTTCCTTGATCTGGGACCCCTGGGTGGGCTCACAGAGGTTTGTGAATTCCTCCATGGTGTGCCAAAAGATTGTGTCTAACGGAGATTCTCAAAGGAGTCTATCACCTCAAAAGTAACAAGCCACCGACTTGGCCTCACTTGGCATGTTTTCTTATCTACCCAAAGGAGATACAATACCTACCTTTAAAGGCTGTGAGGGGATTAAATGAAGTAGTTTATGAAAAGTATCCAAAACATCCTAAGCTTTCATCTAATGTTGGTTTCCCTGCCTCCCTCCCTCCACAGCTTATTTCTATCATTTAGCAAGTGTTATTGACCATCTACTATGCAGCAGATAATCATTCCAGGTGCTGGTGGTAAAGTGGTGAACAGGACAGATATTGTCCCTGTTCTTATGGAGCTCACATGATGGAGAGAAACAGACAAAATTAGAAATTTCAGATACTAGTAAGTGCTGTGAAAGAAAATATACAGGATAATGTGATGCAGACTGATAGGGTGAGGGTGGCACCTGAGGAGGAAGCATGTGAATGTTGCCAAGATTTAGGGGCAAAGCCTCAGGGCAAAGGAAGCACAAAGACAAAGCCTCACTTGAAAGACGCATGGCCAAGAGCCCCTCACGCTCCCACACCTTACTCTCTGCCCCACAAACTGGGTCCGCTGAACAAGTCACGTAACTTTTGAGGCTCAGCTGCCACATCTATAAAATGGGAAGAAAGATACCTTACCTGCCATAATGTGAGGGGACTCAACCAGAGGACTGTTAAGGTCTGAGATCTTCCCCAAGTCTCACCAATAGATGCCTGATACACGTCATTTGGCACCCATCTTGGAGGAGGGGAACCTGCAGAGAACTCTGGGTCATGATTTTTTATTTTAATTTCATGCTACACTAGAAATAGTTTCCTTTGTTCCTGGTGAACACCATGGACTTTTCCTACCACCTGGGGCTTTTTATAGTAACTGCTGCTTCAGGCTCTCCCTCAGGTATAAAAACAGACAAAGAAAGGACATAAGGGAAACACTATTGTGCCCATAACTAGACCACCATCCCTTCCCTCCTCCCAACTAGATTGGAGGACTCAGCTTGTCCTGGAGACAGAGAGTGTACAAGCTTTATTTAAGGAGCTGGAAACATCCTGGCCCCTGGGTTGGGCCACTGATTTATAATTAGTTGTATTTCTCCCTCCTAAATATCTCTTTAGCCTGTCCCCTTCTCTCCATCTCCTCAGCCACTGTGGCACACCTTAACTCCCTCTGAGCATGCTCTCTGGCCTTAGTCTCCCTACTTCCAAACCATCTGCCACACTGTAGCCAGCACCATATACACAAAATAGACCAGGTCTTTCCCCTGTTTAAAATCCTTAGACGCCTCCCCATTATTCACTGGACAAATGCCAAACTCAAACTTCTTCTGGCATCCAAGGCTCCCTCTCCAAGACAGCTCCTACAGCCTGATCAACCCCAGGACCTCCTCAGTATCTATATAAAACTCCTCAATGTCTCTAAAATGAGCCTAGCCACACTCAGAATTATTTGCCTTTGCTATTTCTCTTCCTGCTACTTGGAACACTATCCCCAATCCTGCCTCTGACCTCCACCCTTCCTTTCACTGCTTACACGTTCCTACCTCGCCCTCCAGACTCCAAAACCCTCCCTGATTCCCCAGAAAAGCACTGTTCACCAGTCTACCTTCTCAATCAGATGTGAAAGCTGGGGTTCTTAGTTATGGTTAACTTCCCGGAGCCCGGACTGATCAATTCACGTTACTTTAACTAAAAACTTCATATCAAGCGTTTCACATTGAGAAGATCCTATCACAACCCGGAAAGAAGGAACAGTTAAAGAACTGGAGGGCTGCCAAAAGATAGGAACAGGGATCAAGAATCTGCATTCTCCAAAAGACAAACACACACCAAAAAAACACCAAAACAAAAAAAATGCATTCTCAAAAAAAGTGCCCCAGATCCTGATGCAAATGATATTGAGCATTTTGAGAACAATGTGTCCCTTTCAAACGTTCCCAACTTAAAAACTGCTGGAAAAATGAAAATACTTTCCTTTGCCTCTACAGCTTTTCGGCAGCTGTCCCGAGGTTAGAGAAATCAGGTGGGCTTTTATGGGACTCAGCAGGGTGTAAAACAAGCCTGGGTTCCAACACTGGTTCGGCCCTTAACATGCTAAGATACCCTGCGCTGGGGTCTCTGGCCCCTTTCTGGGCCTCCCTTATCCACCTACCCCCACTGTGTGTCCCCGAGGTAGTGACAGCCCCATTCTGGGTATGTTCCCCATCTTACATTGGACGTCACCAGATCTGATATCCTACTACCTCTGCAAACCCGTAATTCCTCGCGGACCCAGCCTAACTCCTCCCCTCCTTCCTAAGGTCCTGTAGCTCTGGATCCAGCCGAGAAACCCCTAACGCCAAAGCTGCCCACGCACGGACTGACCCTTCCCGGTCGCCGTCCAGCTCCACAGGTACCAGTCTCCTCCCCGCCCAGCTCTTTAGCCCTCACTGGCGCAGTCCGCGCAAGCGCTTTGGGTCGCATGGAGGCCCCGCCCCCTAGACCTCGGGTAACAACGCGAGGGGCCTGAGTACCGCGCGCGGCAGGACGACGAACCAGTAGGTTGGGGAACGGCAACGGCGGCCGGCAAGGGCCAAGTTTCCTCGGGAGGATGTGAGGGAGGGGTCTGGCCTGCTATTGGAACCCTGGAGGCGAGGAGATGTTGCAGCCCATGCCCTTTGCAGGGAAAGGGAAACTGGTGTCCGTTGAGGGGGTTGGGCTGGTGCGTGTGGATCCTAGATTTCCCAGATCTGACTCTAGATCGGGCTGGTTACGGGGACACAGTGCCAGTGAGCCAGAGCTGGAACTAAAAAAAAAAGAAAGAAACTGGGAGCTATATAGAACCAAACGTTTTCTAGAATGGGAGCGAACGGGCCCATGAAGTGGGGCAAGCCTGGACCTGAGACGAGTGTTTATGCCCCGGGCCTCACGCGGACACTGGCCTCGCCCTCAGGATAAAGTTCGATGGAGTTTTCTTGCGGGCGTTTTAAGACCTGGCTGGAGTCTGTCATTCATTCATCATTCATTCTTTTAACATTCATTGAATACAATAGTAGGTGCTGGAGGTAGAGATGTGATCAAGACACATAATTCCTATGGTACAGGGGCAACTAACGGGCTGTAGAACCCTGGGGGGAGATCAGGAACAGCTTCTGAAACAGACATGAACGCTGGTCAGGAGTGGTGGGGAGTGTTCCAAAAAGACTACAGCACGTGCCAAGCCTGGGAGCCTGAGAAAGGCTTCTGTATCCTGGTCGCTGAGGATAACCTCACTCCTGAGTCTGTTTATTGCCCAGGGAAGAGATGATGGTAGCTGGAACTAGGCTCCTGACAGTGGAGGTGGAGTGAAATCAGGAACTTCAAAGCAATCTATATTTAATAAAAATTACAGGATTTGGGGAGACTGGGATGTCGGAGAGAAGTGTGTACAAGGCTTGAGTGCCTTAGTGGGGTTCATCCAAGGAGGAGCAGATTTGTGGGGAGACAACAAATTCGATTCTGGTTCTGTGGAGATTCCCAGTAAACAGTTGGTTATTACAGTTCAGAAGTCAGGAAAGCACCACTGTGAAAGTATAGATTTGAATGTCCTCAGCAAAACAAAGCCACAGGGTTGAGACTATAGAATAAGAAAAACAAAGGGCCCAATCAGCACTTTACATAGTGATTATCTTTATGTCTTATCTCTCTGTATCCTCAGTACCTAGTCAAGGGCCTAGTATTAGATGTCATTCAGTGTTTACCAAGTAGACAAAAGCCCAACAGCAGGCAGAGATGAAATCCCAGAGATATGAAGAGATGGGGGCTAATGGAGGGTTCCGCTGCTCTAATGTCAGTCATAGGTTCTTGTCCTGGCTCTGCCACCAGGCAGATATGTGACCTCTTGACAAGTCTTCCACCTGTAAAGTGGGTATAGCCAAAAAAAAAAAGCTCCCATGTATAGAGCTCCAGACCCTGCTAAGGAACTACACACAGATTTTTCTCATTTAATTCACATGGGGACCTTATTTATGAAGGAAGTAATATTATGGGCTCAAACCCGTATCTGACTGACCTCAGAGCTTTACTATGACTCTGTAGTCATAGAGCCCTTATCTGTGTCTCATCAAACAGAGATGTTGGCAGGACCCTCTTGAAATCACATGGTCATTCTTTCAAAACGTGCTGAGGCCAACAGACTTTCATAATTGGTTTAGCACCAGTTTTTGTTATAGGGAGAGGGAGATGGAGCTGAGTGTTGTTCTCTAGCTTGTTACTTGTTCTCTAGCTCCCTTTCTAGGGACTACTGAGCTGGGTAGCCATGTTCTTTTCCTAAAATCAAATGTCAGTAGGGCAAACCAAAATGACTGGTGTTTCCAGATTTTTACTCAGATCTTAAATCCCTGAGGCCTGCTGCAAAATTAGTGAATATCAAGGTGTCAGTTGGTTCATACCTTCGTGTCTCTGGGCAGCCAGTTGGACTCCTCATCCTATTACATTGAACACTTGGGTTTCATTTATTTCTTGGGTTTCAGTTATTTCTATTCTGCTAATGTGATTTCTCAAAAAAATTTTTGTCTTGGTGCTGTGATGATAGATGTCCATATAGGGAATGTAATAATGTCCTGCTAGTGAGTTTGCTTCTACTTAAGGTGAGGGAGTTCACCTTATCTGCATTTCATAGTATTCTACAAAGGTCTCCCCCCACCCCATAATTTGAGATTTGCTGACATGGGTTGTTGGAGCTACAAGGGAAATTAATACTCTCTTGAAGTGATTTTAAATTTATTAAAAATACAGAGCTTTAGCCCTTCTCTCCACTCATCAGACCTATTGCATGAGAATCTCTGGAGCCCAGGAATCTGTATTCTTTACCAAGCTCCCCAGAATATTCAGCCAGGTTTGGAAACCACTGGTCTACCCCAAACCCCTTGTTTCACAGGTAGAGAATCTGCAACTCTGTGAAGGGAAGGAAATTGCTCCAGTCACATAGGACATTAGTGCCTTTCTCCAATGTGAAAGACCTGGGCTGGGAGTCCTGAGGCCTGGGTTCAAATCCAGGTTTTACCAGTCATTACCTTGGGCAAATCATTCCACTGCTCTGAGAATCCATTTCTTTAGTGTGAGAATAATGCCATCATTGTATTAGGAACCAAGAGAATGGCAGTGGAAATGCTTTGTCAAGCCTTCCATTCTGCATTCATGGAAGTTGAGAGCTGCCATCCAGTGTTCACTCCTCTGTACCACACTGCCAGTTTCATTGGTTTCTGGCTGGGCCCCGGGCAACCCACCAAGCCTTCCCCTCTCTTGTTGCAGGTTGAGATGGCCACCGGCTGGGGGAGCCTCTTGCAGGATGAGCAGCAGCTAGAGGAGCTGGCTCGGCAGGCTGTGGACCGGGCCCTGGCTGAGGGAGTGCTGCTGAGGACCTCACAGGAGCCCAGTTCCTCTGATGTAAGCCCTTGACCCCTCCTCACAAGCACTGACCTCCCTGCTCTGGATCCTAATGCTCATTATCTGGTCCCTGCCAGGCTAAAAGCAGCTCCTTTAGGTTGAAACATCTTTTATGCTTTGTCTTTTTCAATAACAAAATTGATCACTAGATAATATGTAAAAAGTAGCCTGCCTAAATCATAAAATTTAAGTCTGGAGTTTCTAATGTGACTTAGGCAAGTTACATAACCTCTCTCAGCTGCAGTTTTTTCACATAATAAAAAAGGGATACTAATGGGACTTACCTCTTCAAGATGGTAAGAGAATGAGAAGATAATTCATGTGAAGCACTTTGTCCAGTGAGCTATTATTTTTTAAGACTACCTAATCACACAGCAGGGGGTGGGTATACCTGTACAATTGGTTTGTGTACATCCTTCCCTGTGCATTTGTATACATATATGTGTATATAAAGAAAAATGTGATTTTCTCTTCTTTAATTTTTTTTTTTTTTTTTTTTTTTTAGTAACCTCTACACCTAATGTGGGGCTCAAATCCATGACCCTCAGACCAAGAGTTGCATGCTTT
Organism: Crocuta crocuta; assembly: GCF_008692635.1. NCBI lineage: Eukaryota > Metazoa > Chordata > Mammalia > Carnivora > Hyaenidae > Crocuta > Crocuta crocuta. The sequence continues at coordinate 806,513 of NW_027530847.1, forward strand.
TCCAACTGAGCCAGCCAGATGCCCCAAAATACATGGTTTTCTATAACATAAATAGGATCATACAGATCATGCAGGTTATTCATGATTGTGTTTTTGTTTTTCATTTAACAAGCTGTCATAGAACTCTTCACAACTCCCTTCATTAGGATTAGCTTCATTCTGATACAGTATTCCAGAAATAGATGAATCACATTTTAACTTTCCTCTATTAAGGTGATTTTTAATGTTTTTTTAAATGCCAATTTCTTTTTTTAAAGTTTATTTATTTTGAGAGAGAGAGATGGAGAGAGCTTGAGCAGGGGAGGGGCCAAGAGAAGGGGAGTAAGAGAATCCCAAGCAGGCTCTGCATTGTCAGTGCAGAACCTAACAAGGGGCTCCAACCCACAAATGGTGAGATCATGACCTGAGCCTAAATCAAGACACTTAACCAACTGAGCCACTGAGGCACCCCAAAATTCTAAAATTTTATGATTACAAACAGCACTACAGGGAACAGCTACATACATGCCTGTTTGGGTACTTCTGTAGGGTTGATACTTAAAAGTAGAACTGGTGAGTCCAAATCACATTTTTAAAAAGTCTCATCCTTAAAAAATAAAAAAGTTTTGTGACTGGTAAGACATTGTCATAGTTCAAAATTCAAAGGGCATAGAGTTTATAGTTTAATTCTCTCTTCTACATTCCCCAACCTAGTTCTCCTGACCTGAAGGCAAGCTGTGTTTTAACGTTCTTGTATTTTCTTTCATATAGTTTACTCATAACAAAAAAAATATATATTCCTTTTTCCCACTTTTTACACAAAGAAGCATCCTAGACATGCTCTTTTGTGCCTCGCTTTTTTTTTTTTAACTTAATAGTATATCTTATGACAATCCATGTGAGTAACTAAAGAGTTGCCACTGTTTTTTGTTTTTTACCAAGCCACATTTTTTTTTCTCTGTCTGCCCAGAACCTAGTTAAGGGGCTGGTGGAGAGTCCAGACTCATTAAATGTTTGCTGAGGCCTGAGTGAATGAGAATGGCTATTACCTAAGGTAGGCTGATATTGTGGAAGGTCTGCCTCTGACTTTGGGAATATAATTGCTTGGTTTGTGAACTTTACATTATGCAATCTGTTTGTCTGAACCCAAGTTCAAAATCCAAGATTTTTTTGTTCTATAAGTCAATAGGTACTGTGTACAGTTGGTCTTTCTGGAAGTTAATGGAACCTAGAAAAGGCATAGTCCTCAATGACATTCCTAATTCAGAGAAAAAAGACAGGAAATGGGGCACCTGGGTGACTCAGTCAGTTAAGCATCCAACTCTTGATTTTGGCTCAGGTCATGATCTCACTGTTCAGTTCGTGGGTTCAATGTCCACGTGGAGCCTGCCTGGAATTCTCTCTGTCTCTATCTCTCTCTGCCCCTCTACTGTTCATGCTTGCTTTCTCTCTTTCTTTCTCAAAATAAACAAACATTTAAAAAAGAAAGAAAAAAGACAGGAAATATGTGTATGTGTGTGAGGTGTGTGTGAGAAAGAGAAAGAGAAAGAGATTTCATTCCAAATCTTTTTCAGGGGTCTGTTTTATGCCAGGCCATTCTAGGCACTGAGGACACAGGTGAGTCAGCCAGAAGCCTGACCTCTGAGGCGTGTGGTCTAGGTGGCAAATGTGCCACAAGACAAAACTAAATGTCAGTTCTATGAGGAAACATAGCCTGCTGCACAATATTAGCTACTGTTTTTTATTGACTATGTGCCAGGCAGTATTCTAAACATCTTGAAATCACTAACTTCTTTAAATCTCACAACAAAGTTGAGGAAACCAAGGCCCAGAAAGGTAAAGTAACTTGCCTGAGGTCATTTAAATGGTGGTGTAATTGGCAAAGCCAGAATTCAAACCCAAAGAGTTTGCCACCTGACTTCATCCTCTGAACTTCCATTCTTTACCGTCTCTCTCAGGAAATTGTATGGGACACCTAGAAGAAGGCGCAATTCATCAGTTGTATTTGAACTAGATCTTAAAAAAATAAATGGAAAAGAACAAAATAGCAGAGCCTCCAAAATAGGAAAAGGCACAAAATGTTCAAGAGAATGCAGCTGAATTTGGGACAGAAGGCAGGCTGAAGTCAGATAACCAAGAGGCTTTGGCTACTGGGAGGAAGAGGAATATGAACTTTATCCTGTAGGTAGAGGTGATAAACCAAGTGCAGACTGAATAGCTGGTTCCTGCAGACTTAGGGAGTTAATTAAAAAAAAAAAATACATGAACAAGGTACAAAATTTAAAGGGAATTCAGTATAGAATGAGTTTCTTTCCTCTAGCCACTGTTCCCTCCCCGGAGACAAGCATTGTTAACAGTTTTTTCACCAGTGTCTTTAAAAAGTGAGAGCCAATGTTTTGTGGGGTTTTTTTTTTCATGAAATAATAAATCTGGCCCCTCAGGTGAGATGGGAGCTCTTCTTCCCATCATTCTCTTTGTTTCTTTGATGATCAAGGGGATCTTTTATTGTCATGCACGTGCTATCATTTTTCTTATAGTACTAGACTATTATTCTTTGCCTGTATCTCTATAAAAAGTTAAAAGACTGTGTGTTTCAGCCTTTGGCCTATGCACAGTGGAGAACAGCTATGTATTATGGATCCCAAATTCAAGTGGGCATAATGAGTCCTGGGGACAGAGGCAGAGGGAAGTCTTACTAGAAAAAGTCTTTGAGAGTTTTTCAGGCCAAATGAGACTTGTTGGAAGAGGCAGAGTTCTGAGTTTTAAAGCCAAGGAAATGCCCTTATTGTCATCACACATGCACTCAGGGTATTAGGTCACCTTCTATGTAATCTGCAATAATTCCCAGCCTAACACATAAAAGCTTCAAGCTGAAAAAACCTTATTCTGACAAATATCCGTCCTCACTTTTGTCTTCTGAGATTCTGAGGAAAGTAATTTGGGAATTATCTACCAAAATTTTAAATGGGTTTACTCTACCTTCTATTTCCATTTTTATAAATTTATAATTTATGGACTTTTTCACACACACAATATCTAGAATATATATTCTAGGATACTGATTGAAGCGTTGATTGTAATAGAGGGGAGTAAACCACCTGTATGTTCATAACAGAAAGCTAGATTTAGGGGCGGCTGGGTGGCTCAGTTGGTTGAGCATCCAACTCTTGGTTTTGGCTCAGGTCATGATCTCATGGTTCGTGAGTTCAAGCCCCGCATTGGGCTCTATGCTGTTAGTGCAGGACTCTCTCTCTCTGGCCTTCCCCCACTTGTACTTTCTCGCTCTCTCTCTCTCTCAAAGTAAATAAATAAACTTAAAAAGAAAACTAGATTTAATAAATTATTTTATAGCCAAAGAATGGAATACTATACAGGCATTAAAAAGAATGAGCTCTATTTGAACATATATGGAAATGTCTCTGAAATATTTATAAAGCAAAGGACAGAACAATATATGTATCATGTGCTTCTGTGTGTAAAAAACGAACAAATATGTACATATGTATATAGTCTAAAGGACATGTGAGACACTAGTATACAGTTTGCCTCTGGGGAGAACTGGGTCATCAGTGAATGAGACCTACTTTTCACTATGTATCCTTCTGTCTCTTTTGAATTTTGTATCATTTGTTTGTATTATTGTTCAAAATAATATTTTTAAATAAATATATGAATGCCAAGTTCTAATGTCATAAACTCATACTACCATAATGGCAAATTGATATTTACTCAGAGGTTAAACTTAGGAATACGTCATAATATAAGTCACAAGGTCATCTTATCATCTCCTACCCAAATTCTAGTTCATTTGTTGTTGTGATTCTCAGAATGCATTATCCCCTTCTAGAAATACTGTTCCAGATGGTATTTGGATTTCCCAGTTCTGCCAAAGTCCAAGGAACTCAGAATGCAGCCTAACTCAGGTCTGGCAACCCAACTCATCTCCAACACTAGGGGAAAACCACTCCTAATTTCTCCTCTGGGGGCCAGAGATCACTTCTGCTACAGCCCTACCAGCAGGACTCTCTCTCTCCCCCAACCAGAAGGCACGGGGCTGAGGTGGGAGCGCCTGGCATGAGGAGGTCCTGGGTTTAGATCAACTGGCTAGGGGCTCTGTGTGTGTGTGTATGTGTTGTTTACTAACCACCTTGGTTCAAATCCCAGTGCCATGTAACAGCTTTATATAATTTTGGACATGTTACTTAATCTCTCTGAGACTCAATTCCCTTATCTATTTATTAAGAGTAGATAATAATAGGAGTACTTGGGTAGCTCAGTTGGTTAAGCATCCAACTTTGGCTCAGGTCATGATCTCACCATTTGTGGGTTCAAGCCCTGTATCAGGCTCTGTGCTGACAGCTCAGCTGGAGCCTGCTTCATGAAGATTCTGTCTCCCTTTCTCTCTGCCCCTCCCCTGCTTGTACTTTGTCTCTCTCTCTCAAAAATAAATAAAACATTAAAAAAAAAAGATAATAATAGTATCTGACTTACAGAGTTAAATGATGCATCCATGTAAGGTATTTAAAACAGTGCCTTGCACACAGTAAGTGCTCAATGATTTTTTTGTTTTAGCTGTTTTGCTTCTAATTTGTTTTTAATGTAAAGAAATAAAATATTAGAGTCTGAAAGTTCCCTTTATACCCCTTCATCATCCTGTTTTCTCCCTCCCTTCACAGAGGTAACCACTATTCTGCAGTTTGTCCTCAAGAAATGTAGGCTACACTTTTCATGGGGTTATGTTTGCAAGAAAACAACCCATTCACAGGTGTTCTACCTCTGCCGGCTCTTTCTCCTTGATCAGGTGGTAAGCTATGCCCCATTCACGCTCTTCCCCTCACTGGTCCCCAGTGCCCTGCTGGAGCAGGCCTATGCTGTGCAGATGGACTTTAACATGCTGGTGGATGCTGTCAGCCAGAATGCTGCCTTTCTGGAGCAGACTCTCTCCAGGTACTGGGTGATGGGGCAGTAGGGGGTCGGGAGTTGCTGGACTCAAGGGTCTGGAAGACTGAGGAGCCATGAGGTGTTGCTCTGGCAGCTGACTTGGTGGGATTGGGGACAGGTACTCCCTAGAAAAAACAAAAGTAGTAGAACAAGTCAAGAGGGCTGGCTTCTAATCCTGGCTCTAATCCAAATTTATATGGCTGCAAGCAAGTCCCTTTTTTTCTCTGTGCCTCAATTTCTTCATCTGTAACATAGGGAGGTTGGCATAAATCTAAGATCTCTTCCAACACTGACATTCTGTAATTCTCTGATCCATGGTCCCTTGCTTTGATGACTGAGACTTCTATTTGGAATTAGGGAAGGTCAGCATCGTTTTAGGGTAAACAAAGGGCAGAGGAGACGATTGGGTTTAAAGTCAGATTTCTAATTTCTTTTCCTCAGCCCCCTTATCTCTGGGTGAGATGGGGAGGGGGGTAGACTGGGCCACACCCAGGGCACAAGGATACAGAATCCCTGAAATGGCTCACCCCATCCACCCCTCTGTCTCTTTTCCCTTAATCCTTTTTTATCTTCATGCCCTGGGACAAGGGAAATTTCTTTACTTTCAGGTTTTTTTCTAATGTTTATTCATTTTTGAGAGGGAGAGACAGTGTGTGAGTGGGGGAGGAGCAGAGAGAGATACAGAACTTGAAGCAGGCTCCAGCTATCAGCACAGAGCCTGACGAGGGGCCCAAACTCATGAACCATGACATCATGCTCTGAGCCAAAGTTGGACGCTCAACTGACTGAGCCACCCAGGTCTCCCTCTTTACTTTAGAATTAAATTCTATACTTTAGAATTAAAAATATATATGTGTGTGTGTGTATGTGTGAATACATAAAGAGACTAGACATACACACTTGGCATGTCTGATTAATTTTTCAAAAGAAAATTATTTTGTTAGACACAAAATCTTTTTTTAAAAGACTTTATCTTTCAGTAATCTCTACACCCAACATGGGGCTTGAACTCAAAACCCTGAGACTAAGAGTTGCATACTCCACTGACTGAGCCAGCCAGCCACCCCAGAAATACAATCTTTTAAAAATGTGTGTATTGGTGTGAAGGTGAATATGGGAAGGGATCATAATGGTAAGAAATTTGGAAACCATTGACTTGAGGCTAAAAACCCAATGAGTTATGAATGTACAAACCTTACCACCACCTTCCCCCCAGATCTTTTTCAGGGTGGGCCTGGCTTTTGTGGGCTACTTGTGATTCTGGGGCTACTTGTGATTCTGGATTGTGGGATATATATATAAGCAGCCTGATTTATGACCTTTGCCCTAAAGATGCAATTATGTGGAGACCTTTCCTGCAATTTGCAACCCCATCTTCCCTATTTTCTCTGTTCTCTGAAATGCACACAAACTCTAGCTTGTAAGGGAATAGAGGCCCCAGTGTCACATGTGCTAGAATAGTAGCCTAGGACCTAGGTTGAAGGGGCACACCTCTTCAGTAAAGCAAAAATGTGTCTCAACTTTCTTGGAAGCTGAAGCCCAGCTGGGGACTGTCCTCACCAAGGGCTGGGAAAGGCCCCATGAAAGAGTTGGGTGAGGAGCAGAGGAACTGCAGGGCAGGCCTGAGCTACATGGGCTCAGTGGGGTCCCTGTAACGAGGAGAGTGAGTTAGGCTTGAGCAGGGATGTAGAGACTGCCCTGAATCTTGATAGACAACAACTGTGGTGTTAGTTACCTGTGGGTACCTCTTCCTGGGGCTCCAGAAAACCGTACCAGATGGGCTCCTATTTCATATCACATGTCACAGCAGCACACTGGGCCATGATGATGAGCTCTACCCTCATCATCTTTCTACCACATACAAAGTCTCTACCCTCATGTGGTTTATAGGCAAATAGGAGAGGTGACATTAATTTTCACAGAAATAAAATGGGAAATTAAAACTAATCTGTACTATAAAGGAGAGGTTCACAGTGCTCCGAGAGCACATGGCAGGAGGATCTGATACAGATAGGCAAGGTTGCTCTGAGGAAATCACATCATATGACTGGCTGAAGAAAAAAAAATAGGATATTTAGCTTGAGCTGAATATATTGGTGTACAGAGCATAACTGCTGTCTTTTAATCTCTGAGAGTTGCTGTGTAAGAGGTGGAAAAGACTTGTCTTTGGAAGTCCCAGAGTGTAGGAGAAGCTATAGAGAGCTAATGTTATGTTGACCAGAAGGTTTACCAACGATCAGAGCCATTCAAAAATGGAATGATTTTATCACATAACATTTATTAGTTTCTCTCAGGAGCAGACACTGCTCAGTTCTGTACATATATCTCATTTACCCATCACTACAACTCTATGATGGAAGTAAAATCATTTTCCTCTTCATCTTTCATTTTTATCTTTTACAGATGAGCAAACTGAGATACAGAAAAGTGAAATAATTCTCTAAGGTTGCCTAGTGGTGAGTGATAGAGCTGGGATTTGAATCCAGGTTATCTGGCTCTAGACCTGAGTTCTAAACCACTGTTCTCTACCAGGTTGATATGGGTGTTCAAGTTTGGGTTAGCAGACTGAAAGATTCAGGAGGCAATGGATGAGGTAGAACTATTTGATCTTTAAGATCCCATTTAGCCTAGAAAATGCTCTATTTCCTCTTCCAGCACCATCAAAAGGGACAACTTCACTGCTCGCCTCTTTGACATCTACAAGCAAGTCCTGAAAGAAGGCATTGCCCAGGTAACCAGTCCCACTGCACCCCAATCTAGGACCTGTCCCTCCTTTTTTTTTTTTTACCAGAATAATTTGGCCCAGGCCCTGAGCTCATAGAAATCTGCCTCTCACTTGTCCCCACTGGGTTCGCACATCAATGACCAATTCTGGGATGACCAAAAGAATAATTCCACTGGGTTTGGGAGCATTAGCCTGCGACTCCGATCTCTATGTAGAATTCGTGTTACCTGTCTGTTCCATGGCTAGGCCCTCAATCAGCCCTGGGCAAATGTACTCAGCCTGCAGTTTTCCCCACAGACTGTGTTCCTGGGCCTGAATCGCTCAGACTACATGTTCCAGCGCAATGCAGATGGTTCCCCAGTCCTGAAACAGATTGAAATCAACACCATCTCTGCCAGCTTTGGGGGCCTGGCCTCCCGCACGCCAGCTGTGCACCGGTGGGTCCTCTGGGCAATACTGGGCACACTGGTGGGGTGAAAGTCTGATAGGCCTACAGGGATCTCCAATTCCAACTGTTTCTTCCCGGGCCCTAGGTCATGTGTTTCTCCTTGCAGCAGTTTCCACTTGCAATTAGATCTTAGTATGTCAAGGAAAGAAGGGACCTCACAGTTCATCTAGTCTCATTCCCTCATTGTATAAGGTAGTAGTCCAGGTTGAAGAAATAGTATCTAAGTGAGAAAGAGCTTGGAAGGCCTGAAGAGAGGTCAGAATCCATGGCAGAGAGGGATCAGTGGCTTCCCATTGGAAGGCTTCACCCTCGCAGCAACCATTTCTAGCCAGCAGTGATGTTCCAGGTTGCTGTGATTACAGATGGTCTGCAGCAGGATTCCAGATAGCAAGCACTGGGACTCAGGGAAGGCGTTCCAGCTCATTGGGAGGCTAGTATAGAGTAGAACGCAGGGTCTGGGGCTCTGGGCATATACATGGAGCCAGGGCTTGGGTGGCCCAGTATATTCAGGCCTGAGGTGGATCCTACAGGAGAATGATGATGTTTTTTACTGTTCAGCAATTCTCCAAGTGATTGGAGAATTCCTGTAAGGGTCTGTGAGTCACAGGCAGAGAGGGGTCTTCCAGATCTATCCAATTACTTAATAAGACATCTCTCTTCCAACAGACATGTTCTCAATGTCCTGAGTAAGACCAAAGAAGCTGCCAAGATACTCTCCAATAATCCTAGCAAGGGACTGGCCCAGGGGATCACCAAAGCCTGGGAGCTCTACGGCTCAGCCAAGTAAGAGGGAGAAAAAATGGTAGCAGTATCCTACTTTAGATTCAGCATTTTTGGGTGCACTGCAGCAACTTCTTCACCTGATATCATTAGGAAATGAGGGATTTTTTCCTGGAAACAGAAGCTTACACTTTTAAGCACCAAAATTATTTTAATGGAGTTTCTGGGCTTTCTCCTTAAATAAAAGTCACAGATTATAATTTCATCTTGTTGGGTAAAGGTCATGATTGTCTGTTAATTATCGCATTACTGTCAGTGATCATATCTTGATGTCATGCAGAGCTGCTATCTAGACTTAGAGAGGCATGTGAGGCTGTTTACCTGCATGAATGACTCCCAACAGTTAGGCTTTAAGCTCTTATTCCTTTTCTTCCCAGTTTTTCTGTTTCCCTACTATCAGTTCTTACTTCATACTGCTGTCAGTGTGCTTGAATTTGGAATCCTCCATTCCCATCCCTGTACCTCCTTTCTGATTTGCTGTGGTTTGGGAAAGCAAGTAGTCTAGGTTGTCATGTAGCATCTAATGAATGGGAGGGCCTTTTTGATGAGTAAATGCATAAGCTTTCACTTAGGGATTTAGTGGTGTATGTTTTAACTGCTTAGAGGGATTTTTTGCTTCCTTCCTATTTCTCAACCATGTTCCAAATGTGTAAAGATGCCAGGTAAGTGACTTCTGTATACATAGGGGGTGCACTGTACCAGTAGTTACTGCAATGTTTACGTAGCTTTCATAGTTAACCCTTAATGAGCACTTACTAGTGCCACACTTTGTGCTAAGCACTCTACATTAGATCCTCATATTAAACATTTCGAGGTAGATACCACCCATCTCCCCCCATTTTACAGATGAGGAAACTGGTTCAGAGAAGTGAATTGCTCAAGGTCAAATGGCGAGTTGGTGGTAGAGCCCATAGTCCACTCCCTCTAGAATCTGCATCCTTAATCATTTATTGCCTCTAAGAGAGCCTCTCTGGGCTTGCTAAGCTTCATTAAGACTCAGTAAACTTTGGACTCTGAATATTTAGAAGGCATCAGATGAGTATTTCATCAAGTAGAACTCTTGGCTAAGTGTTTTTTAAGACACTGAAGCCAGGAAAGGGTCAGCTGGGGTACTACTAATGAAAAAGTGCTGCAGAGGGTTTCTCCAACCAGGCTGTGAATAACATGGGAAGACTCATGTGCCCAGAACTAGGCACTGGTGGGTAGGAACTATGGGATGCTTGAGCTGGGACTGGTTTCTCGTTTTGAAAGTCAAATAGACACTTCTGCTGACCTAGCATATAACCTTCGCTAAGACCATTCTTTTCTCTGAGCAGCAGTTTGTAAAAGGGAGATGATAATAATAATACCTAAAAGGGTGCTAGTGAGAATTAAGTGAAATCATGGCTTTGAAAAATACCTCAAAAAAACTGGTGAGGAACAGAAAAAAAGGCAGTCTCTTTAACAACTGGCACTGGGAAAACTAGACAGCAACATGCAAAAGAATGAAACTGGACCACTTTCTTACACCACACACAAAAATAAATTCAAAATGGATAAAAGACTTGAATGTGAGGAAACTCAAAATACTACAGGAGAACCTAGGCAATAACCTCTCTATCATTGGCCATAGTAAGTCTTACTAGCTATGTTTCTAGAGGCTAGGGAAACAAAAGCAAAAATGAACTATTGGGACCTCATCAAAATAAAAGTCTTCTGTACAGTGAAGGAAAAAAATCAACAAAACTAAAAGGCAACCTTTGGAATGGGAGAAGATATTTGCAAATGATGTATCTTTTTAAAAAAAAGTTTTTATATAGTTTATTTATATTTGAGCATGAGTGGGGGAGGGGCAGAGAGAGAGGGAGACACAGAATCCAAAACAGGCTCCAGGCTCTGAGCTGTCAGCACAGAGCCCGTCGCGGGGCTTGAACCCACAAACCGTGAGATCTGACCTGAGCTGTAGTTGGGACGCTTAACTGACTGAGCCACCCAGGCACCCTGCAAATGACATATCTGATAAAGGGTTAGTATCCAAAATATATGAAGAACTTATAAAACTCAACACCCAAAAACCAAATAAATCAGTTTAAAAATGGTCAGATGTGAAAAGACATTTTTTCCAAGACAACATCCAGATGGCTAACAGACACTTGAAAAGATGCTTAATATCACTCATCATCAGGGAAATACAAATCAAAACTACAATGAGATATCACTTCACACCTGTCAGAATGGCTAAAATTTAACAACACAGGAAACAACAGATATTGGGAGGATGTGAAGAAAAGGGAACCCTCTTACATTGCTGGTAGGAAGGCAAACTGGTGCAGCCACTCTGGAAAACAGTATGGAGGTTCCTCAAAAAGTTGCACTGCTAGGTATTTACCCAAAGGATATAAAAATAATGATTTGAAGGGGTAAATGCCCCCAATTTTTACAGCAGCATTATCAATAATAACCAATTATTGAAAGAGCCCTAGTGCTCATTGACTGATGAATGGAGAAAGATGTGGTGTGTGTGTGTGTGTGTGTGTTTGTGTGTATACACATACACATACTGTATATATATGTATATATAATGTAATATATTCAGCCTCAAAAAGAATGAAATCTTGCTGTTTGCAACAATGTGGATGGAGCTAGAGAGTATTATGCTAAGGAAATAAATCATAGAAAGACAAATACCATATGATTTCACTCATGTAGGATTTAAGATAGTAGTAATAGTAATAATAATAATAATAATAGCAGCTACCACTTAAGGAGTACTAGTTTCATTTTACCAAAGGGAAAACTGAGGGCTCAGAGAGCTGGAATAACTTGCTGAAAGTCACACAGCTACTAAGTTTAGAATTCATGTCTATCTGCCTCTAAAGCCTATGTTCTTTCTACTATACTGTTCTGCCTCCAAGAGGAATGGTCCCATAGTATAGATCGAAAAACTGAAGCTCAGCCATCGATAGAACAGATGAATTTTCATTAGTTATCTCATAATTTTTTAGATTTTTAAAAAAGAAGCCTGGAAAATGAATTATGATTCCAATTTAGACATTTATTCAAACTCTTTCAAAATATAGTGCCTGTGGTTAGAATGAGTAGAGATAAGAAAGGAGGATTTTTGGTATAAAATGTTGGGAGCTATAATCAGGAGTCCTCATTCCCAGCCAGGATACTACTGCCACTTCACCTTCCTTAGCTGACAACTTTCCTAGGCCTATTCCCAAAATACTATTCAGAACTGAAGGCAGGAGGAGGTAGACTATGTTTTCCGAGTCTGGCTGTGATTATTTGGCAGAGGGCAGGCTGACTTAACCAGGGAATGTGGTTCCACTTTAACCTAGAGCTTCCAGCCTCCCTTCTTTGCCTCATTTTTGGAGGTGGGCTAGCCTGGGCCAGGTGCCACCTTCCCACCCATGAGCAGAGCAAATCAGACTGCAATATAAAAAGCAAGGCCACTGACCCTTGGGCATCTCAGGGCAAGATGGCTTATGAAAGCACCATTTTTGTAGTTTGTCTCTTACATACTCAACTCAAAGCTAAGACTCAGCTTAATGTCATGTGTGACCCTCAAAAGATTTCAGGCAAGCCAGGAGAGGAGGCACACTAGGCAAGCCAGGAGAGGAGGCACAGCTAAGTGGAAAGGAGTCAGGCAGAATATAGTCCAAGAGGTAGAAAAAAGCAGAGACAAACAGACCAGAGGCCAGGTATGGGAGGAAGGAATCCACATTTAGATTCCTAAGCCAAAAGTCTCAGCAAGAAGCCATGGGCACAGAGCAATACGGCTACAGCAAAAATGGAATTTGGTACTGCTGAGCCTTGTCCCTCAAGATCATCTGGTGAGAGACTGGACCTGTCTTTGGCAACTAAAATGGCTTAATTGGTAGCCAAACAGACAGTTCCTGGCATTAGCTTTTCCCTTTGTCCTTGAGCTCATCCTTTAAGAAATATGTCAACAGACTTCAAGCTGTATTACAAAGCAATAATCATCAAGATAGTATGGTACTGGCACAAGAACAGACACTCAGATCAATGGAACAGAATAAAGAACCCAGAAATGGACCCACAAGCATATGGCCAACTAATCTTTGAAAAAGCAGGAAAGAATATTCAATGGAATAAAGACAGTCTCTTAAGCAAGTAGTGCTGGGAAAACTGGACAGCAACATGCAGAGAAATGAACCTGGACCACTTTCTTACACCATACACAAAAATAAACTCAAAATGGATGAAAGACCTAAACATAAGACAGGAAGCCATCAAAATCCTTGAGGAGGAAGCAGGCAAGAACCTCTTTGACCTTGGCTGCAGCAACTTCTTACCCGACACGCCTCCAGAGGTAAGGGAAACAAAAGCAAAAATGAACTATTGGGACCTCATCAAAATAAAAAACTTCTGCATAGCAAAGGAAACAATCAGCAAAACTAAAAGGCAACCAATGGAATGGGAGAAGATATTTGCAAACGACATATTGGATAAAGGGTTAGTATACACAATCTATAAAGAACTTATCAAACTCAACACCCAAAAAACAAATAATCCAGTGAAGAAATGGGCTAAAGACATGAACAGATACTTCTCCAAAGAAGACATCCAGATGGTCAACAGACACATGAAATGATGCCCAACGTCACTCATCAAAACCACAATGAGATACCACCCCACATCTGTCAGAATGGCTAACATTAACAACTCAGGCAACAACAGATGTTTGCAAGGATGTGGAGAAAGAGGATCTCTTTTGCACTGCTGATGGGAATGCAAACTGGTACAACCACTCTGGAAAAAGTATGGAGGTTCCTCAAAAAATTAAAAATAGAACTATCCTATGACCCAGCAGTTGCACTACTAGGTATTTATCCAAGGGATACAGGTATGCTATTTCAAAGGGACATGTGCAGCACAATGTTTATAGCAGCACTATCAATAATAGCCAAAATATGGAAAGAGCCCAAATGTCCATTGATGGATGAATGAATAAAGAAGATGTGGTATACATATACAATGGAGTACTACTTGGCAATAAAAAGGAATGAAATTTTGTCATTTGTAATTACGTGGATGGAACTAGAGGGTATTGTGCTAAGTGAAATTAGTCAGAGAAAGACAAATATCATATGACTTTACTCATATGAGGACTTTGAGATACAAAACAGATGAAGATAAGGGAAGGGAAGCAAAAATAATATAAAAATAGGGAGGGGGACAAAAACATAAGTGACTCTTAAATACAGAGAACAAATGGTTATTGAGAGGGGCTCTGGGAGGGGGGAAGGGCTAAATGGGTAAAGGGCATTAAGGAATCTACTCCTGAAATCATTGTTGCACTATATGCTAACTAACTTGGATGTAAATTTAAAATAATAAATTATTTAATTGAAGAAGAAATAAAAAAGATTGTTTCAGAGAAAAAAAAGAAATATGTTGATAGCAGAAAGAGGTCAGGTAAGCCTCAATGATACCATTAATAACTGTGGGACCAAACGTGTCCTGTGTATATCACAGAAATGTTGGGAGGCCCCAAGAGATAAATCCTTCTTTATGGATGGCTCTGTAGGGTGCTGTAGGATTCCATTGAGCTGTTATAATGTATCATGCAAGAACCACACACTCCTTTATTATATGCTTTACAATCTAGTAATAGGGTCATTAGCCTCCAACTCCAAGCATTATTCTTCTATAAAATATTCTTCAGTACTTTCACCTGTTTATTCTTCCACAAAGATTTAAAAATCATTATTTTAAGTTTTAAGAAAAGATCCTCTTAGAAACTAATTTGACAATAAACTATTTGTAAAAAAAAAATAATGACCTCTTACAAAACAGTAAAAAAAAAAAAAAAAGAAAAGAAAAGATCCTCTTGGGTTTTTGAGATTATTTTAAAACTAAATTTTAATTTGCATAGAAAATTAACATCATTACAATATTTCATCTACCTACTGGAGAAGGAACAGAGACATTTCCATTTTTTCAAGTTTCCTAATTTCAGGAAATAATGTGTTAGAGTCTTAGGTATTGCCTGAGACCTTTCTGAGTTGATAGAATATCTGCTCTTTCAGGGAAGGTGTGTTCTCCTGAAGGTTGTCGGGTGGAGGGAGGACAAGCTTTGTAGCCACATCAGCCAACTGTGCTCATTCTTTCCCCAGTGCTCTGGTGCTACTGATTGCTCAAGAGAAGGAAAGGAACATATTCGACCAGCGTGCTATAGAGAATGAGCTACTAGCTCAGTAAGTAAAGGAGGGGAGACCTCTAGATAATGGCCCCAGGTTTGTGAAGAACTACTCAGAACAGAGCATCCATTCCCTCTAACCTTTGACCATCTTTCCCAGGAATATCCACGTAATCCGTCGAAGGTTTGAAGATGTATCTGAAAAGGGGTCTCTAGACCAAAACCGAAGGCTGTTTATGTAAGTGTCCAGGGAGCATTCTCCAACAATCTGATAGAGGGCTACTTTAGGAAACTTATTCTGCTACCCATTTTCCCCAATAATCCTTTGTTCTGGGAGATGTGATGGCTTGCTTCCTTCTCTCTGAATTTTAGGGGCAAACTACCCCATCATCTCAGGAAAGTCTGGAGAAGGTGTGGGTCATATTCTGCTTCTAAAGGGTTGCATCAGAGCTGTTGACCTTTTTTTTAGAAAGAGGAAGTGCAAGGTGCAAGTGGGGGAAAGGGGCAAAAGGAGAGAAAGAATCCTAAGCATCCTAAACAGATTCCACACTCAGCACAAAGCTGAACACAGGGCTCAATCCCATGACCCCTGGGGTCATGACCTGAGCTGAAACTAAGAGTTGGATACTTAACTGAGCCACCCAGGCATCCCAGAGCTACTGACACTCTTGATAAGGGGCTTCTTAAAATAACCCTGGTTTTCATGTGCCCCTGGACTCCTAAAAGTTTTCTTGCCCCTCTTGGTAGCCGGTCAAGTCAGCCCTGGGCAGTTGGGCTGGGCACTCAGGGAGGAAGAGGAATAGCTTGCTCATTCTGTGATTGATCTGGTAGCTGCTCTCTGAGCTCAGGCAAGACATTATGGGGCCTGGATTTGTGTTCCAAGCCAGGCCCTGTCCTTCCCTGCAGGGGGCCTCCACCAAGTGACTTTATTATCACTTAGTTGGGTAGCATTTTTTGCATCACACATATTTAGACCTGGAATTTATAGGTTTTTTTTTCTTCCAAATTTGTGATTCTTTTTTTTCCAATGTTTTATTTATGTATTTTTGAGAGAGAGTGTGAGCAGGGGAGGGGCAGAGAGAGAGGGAGACAGATAATCCCAAGCAGGTTCTACACTGTCAGCACAGAGCCTAACGCAGGGCTGGAGCTCACAAACTGTGAGATCATGACCTGAGCCGAAATCAAGAGTCATACACTTGACTGATAGAGCCATTCACGTGCCCCTAATTTGTGATTCTTAAAATTAAGAACCTCCCTCATGAGGGACACCTGGGTGGCTCAGTCCGTTAAGCATATGACCTTGGCTCAGGTTATGATCTCACAGTTCATGTGCTGACAGCTCAGAACCTAGAGCCTGCTCTGGATTCTGTGTCACCCTCTCTCTGTGCCCCTTACCTGCTCACATTCTGTCTCTCTCTCAAAGATGTTTAATGAATAAACATTTAAAAAAAAAAAAAAGAACCTCCAAGAAATTTCATAATACCACTTACTATTTTCAAAATGTGCTTTTATCATAACAAAGTCATTAATTTACTTTCCAGACAGTATCAGATAAGTCTAAGAAAAGGGGAAGGAATTTAAAAAGACAATCTGTGTCTTAACTAGATTCATAACTTTGCATCTCTGCCCTCTTACACCTGCCATTTCAGCTTTTTTAAAATGTTTATTTTTGAGAGAGAGAAAGAGAGAGAGAGAGAGAGAGAGAGACAGCGCATGAATGGGGGAGGGGCAGAGAGAGAGGGAGACACAGAATCTGAAGCAGGTTCCAGACTCTGAGCAGCAGAGCCTGATGGGGGGCTCAACCTCACAAACCATGACTTAGCTGAAGTTGGACGCTTAACTTACTAAGCCACCCAGGTTCCCCTTAAGTAGTATAATACAAGTGTGTTTTGCTAGGCATGGCAATATGATTCTAAGGCTCAGAAATTTTTAGCCCACATTTTAAAAAAAATTTATCTTGGGGTGCCTGAGTGGCTTAGTCGGTTAAGTGTCCAACTTCGGCTCAGGTCATGATCTCACAGCTCATGGGTTCAAGCTCTGTGTTGGGCTCTGTGCTGCCAGCTCAGAGCCTGGAGCCTGCTTTGGATTCTGTGTTCCCTCTCTCTCTGACCCCCACCCCCACTTGTGCTCTTTCTCTCAAAAATAAATAAACACTAAAAAAATTTTTTTTAATTTATCTGATTTGATTCTGGTTGCCTTCTTGCTTCCCTCTGGTCTTCCTACAGTGACTCTACATCTGGAATATTCTAAAGTATTCCTTAGTGCACACCTTCATGTTTTTACTGGAAGAAGTGGTAGTATGGGTATATCTACTTTCATTGCTTCCAATGAATCCGTCTAGTCAGCCTGTGTGGTCTGGCTTTCAAAGAAGTCAAACTCATCTGGATGCACTGTGAAATATACTGAACCACTGAACATGTCAGTTATAATTTAACATAGCAGCACTCTCCATTCTGTGTTCTAGGGATGACCAGGAAGTTGCTGTAGTTTATTTCCGGGATGGGTACATGCCGAGTCAGTACAGTGTACAGGTTGGTATTCTGTTAGATCATCCTCTGCCTCCTAGGACCCAGAATGGTTTCTCAAAGACTTAGCTCAGGCATCACAAAAATCTGGGTTTTTCCTTGAGCCCTGATCTCAGTTCTTCCTCAGGGAACTTACTGCTGAAACCTCTTATTCTCCCATAAGCTTTTTACTATCTCTCACTCTCTACAAACACACTGTCTTCTAGAATTTGAATCCTCAGGAATCCATGTTGCTTCAGTCATTCACACTGTTTCTAGGGATATACTGGCAAATGTTTTTTTTTTAATGTTCATTTATTTTTGAGAGAGACAGAGAGAGCAGGGGAGGGGGAGAGAGAGAGGGAGACATAGAATCCAAAGCAGGCTCCAGGCTCTGAGCTGTTAGCACAGAGCCTGATATGAGACTTGAACCCACGAACTGTGAGCTCATGACCTGAGCCAATGGTGGGTGCTCAACCGATTGACTCACCCAGGCACCTTCTGGCAAATGTTTAACAGTCATCTTTTTCAAGGAGAAAGCCCCAGTTTGTATCATTTGCTGATTTCTAGGGTATCAGCACTAGGTACTTTTTTTTAACTGCTTCAGCAAGAGCATTTTTTTTTTCCTTAAAGTTTTTATTTTTAAGTAATCACTATACAACATGAGGCTCAAACCTACAATCCTGAGATCAACAGTCTTATGCTGTATGGACTGAGCCAGCCAGGTGCCCCCAACCTACTTAACATTTCTGAACACAGAGATGAGTACAATCAGCTCTGGGTAGCTAATGCAAACCAGTTCCACCATATCACTGACCATCTCCTTCCTGCCAACTCTTAACTTCTCTTTTATCAATGTCAAAAAGTTTTTCTGTCCATTCACGTTAATGACAGTAATGATGACATCACCTTATCTTGCTATCCTACCATGTAGTTTCAAAATTACTTTCCACATCCATTATTTCATTTTATCCTTACAACCACTGTGTGAGGTGTATAATTATTGACATTATACAGATGGAGAAACTAAGGTTTGGAGAGATGCAGGGGCTTGTCTAAGATTTCACAGGGAGTTCCCAGGCTTTTTGATTCTCGGTCCAGTAGTATATCCAGTATATTGTTCTTCTCCCTCTGCCCCTAATCCACAGCATGGTGAAGCTAAGAAGTCCTGCTTTCACTTGGGAGAAACAAGTTAGAAAATACCATGATCAGTATGCTTGATGAGTCATGAGTCTTTGGCTCTGCCTGTATGTGACCATGGACAGGTTTCTGACCCTTTCTGGGCTCAATTCTGTAAGCTGAGGACACTATACTCAAAAAATGAGGGAGCTTCTTCCAGATCTTTAATTCTTTGAATTTAGGATCTTTTTTTCCCTATGACCCAGCAGTGTAGGGAACAGTTCCATAGAGGTGGAAGCTCTATAGAAGGTCCTTTCCTCTAGAAAGTGGTTAGTAGTGGTGGGAACTTATAGACTAGAAAAAACAAAACTGTCCACTGGGAAAAGGGATCCAGGCTCCAGGACAGGAGATTTGGGGGATCCAGACACCAGAAGGGGCCAAAGAAAACTTTAAAAAGAAGAGGTTAAGCTAACAAGGAAAGAAATTTGTGCATAAGGAGGAGGACATATTTAGGGGATTGAGAAACTCAGACCAGATTTAGAATTTAAGGACAAATCTGCAAGGCTTAGTGAATTTGGAATGCCCCTGCTCATCTCTGAATTTTGCTTCCCTGCTTTTAACAAAACGGAGTACTTCTCTGGGTTTATCTCTGATGTTCTGGGCACCTGTAACTCTGCCTGGAACATCAAAGGTGGCTGTTGTTCTTGGTAGGCAAGAATTGCTAGACCAGGCAAAATTGCTGCAGGTGGACTGATTGTATCAAAGGGAGGACAGCATGGGTGGTTGTGGATGATACTCCTCAGGCCTTAGCTTTTATACTGCTGTGGTCAGTTTGATGTGGTATGGAGTCAAGGACAGGTTATCCACCAGTGTCTGAGAATGGGGACCTCTGCTGTTTACCTGCCTCTCACACACTAAACTCCTAGAATATCAGACCATTTATCCTGTGAATACCCACTTGCAGGCTTTTGCTTATTATTCTGCTAATCTGAGTATGTCTTCCCTATTGAGTCTGACCTGTCAGACCCTATCTGACTACTCATATTTCACTTCATTATACAACAGTAACAGATAATTTTTGAGCACTGTGTTAGATACTGGGGATACAAAAGCAATAAGAAAACAAAGGCCAGAGCTCACATTTTGGCCAGGGAGATGGTCATCAGAAAGTAAGAAAAAATAGAAAAAAACAAATTTTTTCTAGTTGAGGGAAACTCTTTGAATAAAATAATAGAGTGAAAAGAGAGAGAATTATGGGAAACCTACATTAAATAGGGTGGTTTGAGCTGAGACCTAAGGATGAGAAGGATCTAATCAAAGGAAAAGACTTTCAGGTAGACAGGAAAGCAGTAAATGCTATGGCCCTGAGATGGAGTGACATGACATCTGTGTGTTTGAGGACTGACTGGCCTGTATGGCTGGACTGTGAGAATGGGATGGAGGGATGTCATGAAATTGACATGTTTGAAAGGGGGACAGGAGGCAGATCCTGCAGGATCTTGTGTACATTTTATTTGAAGTACAGTAGGAAGTTGAGCTTATACACAAGTGTCCTACCTCTTTAAAACCTCTTCATCTACTTTTTTATACCCTTATCTTCTGTTATTTCCCTTTTAATTATAGTCATGTACCATTGTGCTAAACTGTGAGCTCCCTGAGGGCAAGAATCCTACATATTGGAAGAATCCACATCTGCCTCACAAAGAGTTGCAATGACCCTGGGAGATGATGAATGTGAAGTTAGATGCATCTGATGGATGCTCAGTAAAGGTCAGTCAAAGTGAAATAAAGTAGAATTCCTTTTGTTTCCTTCCCTCTGCAGAACTGGGAAGCACGCCTGCTGCTGGAGAGGTCATGTGCTATTAAGTGCCCAGATATTGCCACCCAGCTGGCTGGGACTAAGAAGGTGCAGCAGGAGCTGAGCAGAATGGGCGTGCTGGAGATGTTGCTCCCTGGCCAGCCCGAGACTGTGGCCCGCCTCCGTGCCACCTTTGCTGGCCTCTACTCACTGGACATGGTGTGTGGGCATCCTCTTTCTCCCACCATAGCTCTTCTGGGTTGCAGGAACCCAGAACTCAATGTACTGGGGAGGCTGGATCTGGCAGTGGGCTGGACTTGGGTCGGTGATGCTCTGTGGAACGCCTAGAGCCCTGGGGAAGGGGACTGGAATCCACTGTAAGCTCCCTCAGCAAAGGTGAAGATCCAGATGAGAGGTGGAAAGAGGAAGGAGCTGAGGAGGACAGCGGAATTGGGGAATATCTATATACGCTTTCCAGGCCTCCTACTACAGAGCCCTGAACTGTTGCCAGAGAAAGCTTATTCTCATTGTACTTGCTGCTTTAGGGGATTTGTTGGGGTCACATCCAGATAGTAGTATCTAGCCTGAAGGAGCTATCCCTCTTCTCCCTCCTATTATTCCTCTGATGCTGCTCTGCACAACCAGCAGGACCGCAGCTCCTCCCCCTGGTTTAAGACTGTTGGTAACTGCTTTCTTGCCTCCTGCCAGGGTGAAGAAGGGGACCAAGCCATTACTGAGGCCCTTGCTGCCCCTAGCCAGTTCGTGCTAAAGCCCCAGAGAGAGGGTGGAGGTAGGTGGTTCCGCCTTTGTAGGGCAGCTCAGTGGAAGGGAAGAGGGCTAGCAGGCTGTTACCAATGCTGACTGATGCTTGCTGTGGGCACAGTCCCAGGCTCTAGGGGACATAAGATGAACTGACACAGGCCTTCACCTTGGACAATGTCCCAGGAGACCCTGTGATCAAGTGCTATTGAGGAAAGAGGAACCTGATTAACCCTAACTGGAGGGTTTGAACAAGTTTAGTCTGTGGCTAGATTGTGGGGAAGTGAGATAGGGCATATCAAGAGGCTGAATATCTTCCTGCCTGGTTTGAACTTCTTGAGGGCAGGGATCATATCATGTCTGTTCACAGACCCAGAGGAAATGAGTTTTGATAGGTAGGGATAGGTAGGAGTTTACCAGGTGGAAAAGGAGGGAGAGTATTTCATACAGAAGAAGCAGTCTCCAGGAGAGGCATTGGTCCATGAAAGTGTGGTATATTTGGAGATTAATGAATCACTGGTAAGGCTGGAGTACAGCATGAGAGATGGGAGGGGGCAAGGATTTGGGCTGGAAAAGATGGTTTGGGACATGATTATAGAGAACATTAAAAATATGTAGGAAATTGGATTTTATCCTAAGGGTAGTGGGAATGCATTAGAGTTGTTAAGGAGGAAAGGGACACACAACTGATCCAGGATCCATGTTTCAGCCATGGTAAAGCATGTCCTGGATGAGGAGAGACACTGGCAAAGGACATCACAGAGGAGGCTGGTATAATTGTCCAAAAGAGCAATGTACAGGCCTGGGCTAGGGCTATAGCTTTGTAAGAGTAGAGACTGAAGAGACACGTCTGAGTTAGTGACAGGTAATGGAGAAGGAGGAGTTAAATATGCCTTTTACCAGATTGGGAGCAAGAAGATCTAGGAAGGGCAGGTTCAAGACAGAAGTAATGAGTTCTATTTGGACATGCTGAGTTTGTTTTGGGAGCCCATGGGATATCCATGTGATGTCTAGAACAGGGAGCTTAAGTTAAAGATTTGGGAGTTCCACAAGTCATAGAATATAGATGGACCCTTAGAAATCTCCCTAGGAAATAAGTGTTCATGGATGAGAGAACAGGGTGGTGGGTGGAATCCTTGGTAATCCGAACCTTTAAGAGGAGCAGGAGCCAGTTAGGGAGGCTGAGAACGAAAGCCATAGACAAGTAGGAGAACCAAGGCCGGGTGGTGTGATGAAGGTGTGTTTGCTTATGTGAGAAAGGGCTCTCCTATTAAAGTGACATTCCCTCCTTGGGAGCCAGGCCTGCCCTGGCTCCATTGAGCTTGTGTCAGGAACTGAGGCTGCTGACTTGGCCACAGAAGTAGGGGCACAGAAAAGGTAGGCAGAGGGTTGAGGGTGACTGGCCAGTGCTATTGCAGGTAATAACCTATACGGGGAGGAGATGGTGCGTGCCCTGGAGAGGCTGAAGGACAGTGAGGAGAGGGCCTCCTACATCCTCATGGAGAAGATCGAACCTGAGCCTTTTGGAAATTGTCTGCTACGGCCTGGCACCCCTGTCCGAGTGGTCCAGTGCATCTCAGAGCTGGGCATCTTTGGAGTCTATGTCAGGTGAGCCAGTCAAGAGGGTCTCCTCCTTGCCAATCAGCCAAGTGAGCCTGGGGGTAGAAGTGGACATGGAGCAAGAATCCTGGGCTTCAGTCCCAGCTCTGCCTGTCCCTAGCCAGTTACCTGTTTTCTTATCTAGTAAATGAGGCCAAGGACCCAAAACCTGCCCCCACAGGGCTATCAAATGAAGCCCAGATGAGAAGTGCTTTGCAACTATAAAGGAAGGTCCAAGTAGTATCAAGATGGATGAGAAAGTAACCTTAGTCTAGACGGAGACCCCAGGGAAGAAGAGAATTTGGGTCCAGTTTCCAGGCCACCAGGGGTTCTGGAGAAAGGGGGATGGGCCAGGTAGAGGATAATCAGCTGGCTCTGAAAGGCTAAGTGGACCCTGGTTTGGATGTAAGCACTAAAGAAACAGGAAGAGAAGACCACTTGGGAATTTTTAAGGAATAATTCCTGGTCCCTTAACCACTTCCTGCAAAATATGCAATTCAAGATCAAAGTAGGAATACCGGGTCCTACCATGCTCCTGACCAGAGCCTTCCCTTTAACCACTTACCATCATCCCTGCCTGCCATGTCCTCCCAAACCCAACTACCACCACAGCCATCTTGAGAGACAGGTAGAGAAGGAAACTTACAGCTATAGAACATGAAATGTGAGCCTGGCATCATGCTAAGTGCTTTTCCTGCTTTATTGAATCCTCGTGATCATCTTGCAAAGTGAGAGGTATTATCTCTATTTTAATTTGAGGAAATTGGTATTTAGAAAGACTGAATAACTTGCTCAAAAACACAGAGCTAATAATTTCCCAGCACAATGCAAACCCAAATCTGATTATAAAATCCTAGCACTTTTTTGGGTGTAGTCAGTCACTCATATACTGCTCAGGTGGGACCAAGGAAGGATTTGGCTCTGGGGGCTGAGTCTTGGTAATGGAGTTGTGTGTCTCCTGTCGCCCTTTCTATAGGCAGGGAAAGACTCTTGTGATGAACAAGCATGTGGGACATCTGCTTCGAACCAAAGCCATCGAGCATGCAGATGGTGGAGTGGCAGCAGGAGTGGCAGTCCTGGACAACCCATACCCTGTGTGAGGGCATAGCCAAGCCTTCCCAGAATTTGCTCAAGAGACCTTCTATCCCTCATACTTGTCATTCCTCACCTAGCCCCTCTGATGGTCTTCCCTCCCTACACCTTGGGAGGGCTGGTCTCTTCTGTTCAGGGAAGGGTAAATGCTGGGTCCCTTTCCCCAGCTCTCCCTCTGAGGACCAGAAAAGCTGTGTTTCCCTTAGGTGAGATCTATAGGCCCCTAAATCCTCAGAGTGTGGGTATAGCTGACAGGAAGCTGATTTGAGGTAAGGGTCCATAACCCTACCACCCACCCGCCTGTCAGCCCCTCATCAGCCTTTTCAGCAGATTCCAGTGTCTGACCTAGGATAGGACTGAGAGGTAGGAGAGGGGCAGTGAAGGGGCATAGCCTTTCCCCACCTCTGCCTTAAATAAAACAACATTGCTGATTCTGTGATTCCTTGGTTTATACATTTGAGGGGGGAGGAATTATAATCTGGGTTAGCACACTCAAAGTGGATTAGAACAGGGGAAGTGACTTGGTTATAATCAGTCTCCCTAGCCCCAGACCCTAGGATAGAACCCTGAAGTTCCAGTCCTTAGTCACTCAGTAACGTTCCCATAGGATCATACAAAGAAAAGAGTCCCTGGCAGTAGCCCAGGAAAGAATGCAGCCATGATGGGACATCACAGGTGTGAACTGGCTTTAGTTGCTTTCCTGCTTAATTCAGGAGCTTGCCAAAGGGCCTATAAGTGAAGTTCTGCCTAGATGTCCCCAAACCAAAAGTTCTGGAAGGAGAATACTGGGGTATGCCTGAGGAAAACCACTCCCTTTCCCATCCCCCCCCCCCCCCCATATGAACAGCTAGCAGGTACACAGTCTGTAAGCCACCTAAGAAAACAAGTCACTACCTTCTTAAGGTCACAGACTTTATTCCTACAACCACAGAGCCTGAGCATGACTGGGGCCAAGAATAATTTCGTCTGAGAGTGTCTTTTATGGGCAGGACTGTTCATGGGAGGATGGGAACAGAGGACAAGGAAAACAAGCTCTTCTGGCCCTAGGAACAAAACACATTTGCTCCAGCAAAGAAGCAAATAATCTGAAAACCCTCTGGAAACTAAGCTTGCCTACACAGCCCCTGAAGCAAATGGGCAGACCAGCACTGCCATCTGGCACAAAAGGGAATTCTGATCCAGAACAGAACCAGCAAAGTGTTTAAAAAAAATAATAATTATTCTGGGACTCACAAACAGGCATTTCTAATGGCAAATGCATACCCAAGATAAGTAGTAGTGCTTCCTGAGAGAGCTGACAGGATTACAGAGCTGCCTCCCTGCTTCAGTTTAGGCCCTCACTTGCCCTCTGCATACTTAACTTGGATAAGGGACATGACCTTCAGGTCCTGTTCTGGGCTCCAAGGGCTCTTAAAGTCTAGGGGCTCAGTAAGCTGATGCTAACCTGGGCCATGTCCAATCTATCTGGCAACCACAGGAAGTTGCCTCCACACAGGTGCAAAACAGGTCCTCAGTCCCAGACAGCTGTTCAGGGGTGGTGGTATGGGTCTGTACTGGCCCTCAGTACTCCTCAATGGGGAACAGGGAAGGTGGGGGAAACTGCAAAGCCAAGCAAGGGGAAGGCTGGGTGAAGGGCAGGGTCTTGTTTACTGGATGGTCAGGCAGCGGTGGTTGAAGAGCTGGGAGATGACAGTTGGGTCAGCCACAGTAGACGTGTCCCCCAGGTCGTGGTCATTCTGAGCAATCTTCCGAAGCACCCGCCTCATGATTTTCCCTAGGGGACCACAGCCTTCTGGTTATGTGGTGATAGCACTGACCCACTCCAGCCCTGCCAAAATGGCTTCCATCCACACACACTCTGCCACCACTAGGCCTTGCCAATCCCAAACCCAATCACTTAAGGCCTTTGAACATACCTGAGCGGGTTTTAGGTAAGCCAGGTGCATTCTGGATATAATCCGGTGTGGCAATGGGGCCAATTTTTTCTCTAACTGTAACCAACAAATCATTAAGCATTTCTTCAGTATCATTAGCCAGATTCCCAAAACCAAGGCTTTGTTCCCCACCTATTTCCTCTTCAAGGCCCTGCCCACAGAATCATTCTTAGAGTCACTGCCTTTCTGTCTCTCTTTTTTTAAAGTAGGCTCCGCACTCCGTGCAGAGCCCAGCACAGGGCCCAACCAACATGGGGCCTGAACCTACAACTTCGAGATCAAGACCTAAGCTGAGATCAAGAATCGAACACTTAACCGACTAAGCCACCCAGGTGCCTGGTCTTTCTATCTTTTTAACACACTTCTTAATCTCATTTTATCTCAGTCTTCCTTCACGGAACTCCAACTCTAAGAATCCACCTGCTAGAGTTTAAATCCCACTTTATTAGCAGTATGGCCTTGAGCAAGTGATTTAACTTCTCTGAGCCTCAATTTCTTCATCTTTAGGATGAGGGTAAAAATAGGATCTATTTCACAGTGGTGATTATAGGGATAGAATGGATTAATGCATTTAAAGCAATTAGCCCAGTGGTGGCAAAGAGAATTCTGTAAATGTCAGCAATTATCATCCTAGTGGAGAGACTAGAGGAGACTGAATGGGAAGGTGGCAATCAGCCCCTAAGGCCCCCTTGGATCTGTTTGTAGTTTGGGGAGCAGCTTGCTCTAGCCTCCCCCAGCAACTTGCTGTGGTAACCGGGCCATCAGAACAGTCCCTCCAGTCCCTGCTTAGGGAGGCTCCTCACTCTGCTTCTTGAGCTCCTCGATGAGGGTGGGGCTGAAGATGTAGCCATCACACAGGGTGACAAAGCAGTAGAGGCATTCGCCCTTCACAGGATGAGGATGGCCGACCACAGCTGCCTCTGCAATAGCTTCATGTTCCACAAGTGCTGACTCCACCTCTGCTGTGCTTAGCAGATGTCCTTGACAAGGGAAAGAAAGTGCCATGAGAGAGATCCCAGCCTCAACTCTGCCCCTCTTCCATCTGTGCCTACAGGGCAGTCCTGGTCTGGTCAAATGGGGAAGCGCCTTCATTCATTTCTCACATGATCTGCTTCGGTTGTCCCACCATCCTGCTTCCCCTCCTCTAGGCACATTCCAGTGTTTATAACTCTTCCTCCAAAACCTCTACCCAGAACTGAATGCTGCACTGCAAGTATGGTTTGCCCAAGGACATCCTGGTTCTCTTGGAAGGCTTTGGCTGGGAATTGCTAGGGGAGTAGTACTAATGAGAAGGGAAAACAGTCCCTGGCCCTCACCAGATACATTTAGCATGTCATCAATCCTTCCAGTGATCCAGTAATAGCCATCCTGGTCCCGCCGGCAGCCTCAAAAGAGAAGAAATGCATAACATAATAAATACCTCATAGTAGGGTACACGATCCATATTACCAAACTGCTACACTCACTGCAGTAGCCTCCTAACAATCTTCCTGCTTCTGGCCAGCCTCCAAGATAGCCACCTGATTTCCACTTTCTGATACTCAGATTCCTGTGTAGTCCTCTTCCTCATTGTACTTGGGTTAGTCTGCATGATCAACAGAATTTGGCAGAAGTAATGGGATGTCGTTTCTGAGATTAGATTGTAGAAGACACTGGCTTCTATGTTGGTGGCATTCTCTCAGACTATATGCTCTGGGGGGAGTCAGCTGCCATGTCATGAGTAGCCCTTATGGTAAGGAACTGAGGGCTGCTGTCAACAGCTACATGAGTGAGCTTGGCAATAGGTCCCCCAGGATCAATCAGACCTTCAAATGACTGAAGCCCCAACCAACAGCTTCACTGCGACCCATGAGAGGCTCTCCATGAGAACTACTGGCACAGCCACTCACAAATTGCTGATCCTTAGAAACTGTGTGAGTTAATATTTGTCATTTTAAGCCACAAAGTTTGGGGGTAATTTGTTCCATGGCAATAGATAACTAAGATACCCACCTAAAGTCTGTTCTCCATAAACCAAAGTTATTTTCTAAACAATAAATTAGTTCTTATCACTTGTATGCTTAACAACCTGTGTAGGTATCCCCCATTGTACATATTTGGATTTTGGATAAAATCCAAAGTCCTCACCATGGCCCATAAAGCCCTACATTATCTACCTCTCCAACTTCATGTAACATTCTTCCCTTTGTTCATTATACTTCAGCCACACAGGCTTTGGTCTGTTCCTCAGACATTTGAAGCTTATGTCTCTGCACAGAACACTCACTCTTACTCCAGAATTTTCCCATGCCTGGCTGCCTTCTCATCCTGCAGGTCTCTGGACAAATATCACTTCAGAGAAGCCTTCTCTCACCATCCCATGTATGGTTGCCATTCCTGCAGACATCCTTTATCCTATTACCCTGTTTATTTTTCTTCATAGCACTTGTCACTAAGATAAGCTTATTTACTTGTTTGCTGTATTTACTGTCTATCTCCCCTTGCTAGAATATAAGCCCCCTGTGAATAGATGCCTTGCCTACCTTATTCATGGTAATATCCCCTGTGCTTAGATCAGTGCCTAGACTTAGTAGGTACTTAATATAATAGTTATGGATGAATGGATTGGTGAATTGAGTCATGGCCAAACACAGGCTCCAGACATGAGAATGCACATGATATAGTAATACACGCTGCCACATGCCCCATCTCTTTTAGCATAGGAACAATGGAAACAAGAACCTCTTTCCTCATATACCAAGTCAGATGGTTCCATGCTGAGACCTTCCATGCAACACTCATACCTGCTCTTATAGTCGTCTGTACAGCTCTGCCTGGATATTAGGCACTGATACACAGAATACGTTCCTCTCTCTGTTACTCTTCACCCCTAACTACTCTTCCTGAAGATGGAAGGGTAAGATATATGTCTTGGTGGGAAGTGTGGGAAAGGGATAGCCAAGGCTCACCATCTCCTGTCACGTAGTACCCAGGGAACTTCTTAAAGTAGGTGGCCTCAAAGCGTTCATGGTTCCCATAGACTGTGCGCATGATTCCTGGCCAGGGCTGCTTGAACACCTAGGGAGTGAGAAAGGCACAGTGGTCACATCTGCTACACTGTCTCACTGGAAGACAATCATAGTGGATTGCCAAACGTGAGGAGAAATGGCCTGAATGCCCTTCCTGAGAAGTAGAACACAGTACAGGCTTTGGAGATAGACAATCCAGGCTTAGAATCCCAGATCTGCCATTTACTAACTGTGCGACCTCACGTTAGTAACTTTACCTCTCTGAGCTTCAGGATCCTCTTCTGTAAATCAGAGAAAACAATCTCAACCTCCCAAAGTAACTGTGAGCATTGAATTTATGATATACAGAAGCTGTCTAATACAGTGTTCTATTAGTGATAAGCATTTAGTAAATTTGAGTCTCCTCAGGAAACCAGATCTAGTTTGATACAAGTGAAGATAGTCATATAAAAGTGAATAAATAATTATTGCCCCAATCAATAATATCCTGTGGTAGTAGATTGAGATAGATGAAGTTTCCAGGCTAAGAGTCAAAAGGCCTGGATTTATATCCTGCCCTTGTAACTAACTTGCTCTTAATAAAGTAGGATGGAGGGTGGGGACAAATTATCTTCCTATAAGTACTAATATAAAAATCATAACATCTAACATTTGTTAAACACTAACTTAGGTTCTGTGCTAAATCCTTCACATGGGTTAGCTAATCAATCCAGAAACTTTAAGAGACAAAGGTATTATATAACCCTATATTACAAATGAGGAAATTTAGGTTCAGAGGTGCTAGGCAACTTATCTGGAGGTCCCAGAAGAGGCAGAGTCAAGATCTGAACCCAAGCAGGTTGACTCTGGAGTCTATATGATTTCCCATTATGTTATGAAGACTCCTTTCACACTAGAATATTTGTCAAAGGAAGAGTTGGGACTAAGTTTTCTGGACCCAAAAGGCATCATCAGGAATCTTTGAGCAGAGCCCTTAAGAGCCAAAGTGGGCCAAAAGGCAGAGAGGCAGGCAAAGTACCCAGAAGGATTTCCTTCACGGTCTTTCTGCAGAGGATAAACTCTCAATCATGGAGCTTTACCCACAAGCACCCACCAAGAGAGATTAGGTTCTAAACTCTGAAGCAAAGTATAGCATTCCTTGCTGTACTCTTTCCCCCCAACTCCTAAGACATCCAACAGTCAGGGCCTTACCAGGTAACCTTCAGCTTCACCTTCCAACTCTTCCCCAGACTCATTCAAGATTGCAGGAGATACACCAAAGAATGGGAAGGTCTAGAAGCAAACAGGAGACAGGACTCAAGAACAGGAAAGTGGCAACTCTGACTCAACTCTCTACCTCTCCCAAGGATCCCCAGAGCCCCAGATTTCCTCACACATATCAGTCTAGTTCCCCACCCTCTGCCTAAGCTAAATGCCCCAAGACTCTACTTCTGCCTAGCCCAGGACTAGGCAAGGGAGCCACACTCACAGCAGAACCAGGCTTCATTGGTGTGGCACCAGGAAGAGGGGTCAGCATATGGCCACCCTGTGGAAGTCAGAGACCAAGGGTTTGGGTCAGTTTTCCCGCACTGTCCCTGAGCCCCAGCCCTCTGAATCCTTTACTCACTGTCTCTGTCTGCCAGAAGGTGTCTACGATGGAACAGCGCTGGGCACCTACCACCCGGTGGTACCACAGCCAGGCCTCAGGGTTAATGGGTTCACCCACTGTGCCTAGCACCTGTAAGGATGCCCGGCTATGCCTTGGGCAGAGGAATGGAGAGAGAGGAAGGTTTTGAGTACCACTGGGAACCAGGAAGATATGCCTAGGCTCTTCTGCCCCCTCTCCTATTCTAAGGCCAAGGAGTTGGAACAATGGAATGGAAAAGACCATACACAAAGGCCAGCACCTAGCTCTGAGGAACACTCATGGGGCAGTAGCCAGGAAGGGGGTCTCACCTGGTGACAGGCTCATCTCCAAACTTCATGAGCAGTCGGATGGCCGTGGGTGCTGTATAGAACTTGGTCACCTTGTACTTGTCCACGATGCTCCACAGGCGGCTCACATCCGGGTATGTGGGAATCCCCTCAAACTGACCCCAGTGAAGGCTGGTCATTCCCAGTCCTTCCCAACAGTCCCTCAATTCCCCTACCAAACCCTCAGACTCAGTATTTTGCCCTTTCTGATAAACCCATGTCTTCACTCCCTTACCAGAAAAGCCAAGAGAACTTCCTAGTCAGTATATATGTAACTCCCTCAGAACTCCTCTTTTTCCAGGAAACAGGTCATTGTTTAAGTCCCCCTGTCCCTAGACCAAGTGACCTTGGGAGACTGTCATCTAGGATCATCTTGTCCATCCCCTAAGTAGGCCAAGTGGCCATGAGTCCCAGATCCCTTCTCACCAAAACACTGGTGGCACCATTGGCCAGTGGCCCATAGGTGACATAGGAATGGCCAGTGATCCAGCCGATGTCTGCTGTGCACCAGAACACATCCTCTGGGTGGAAGTCAAACACGTACTTGAAGGTTGTAGCCACATAGAGCATGTAGCCCCCAACAGTGTGTACCACACCCTGCAAGAAGAAGAGGGCCTCAGGCTGGGGCCTTGGGCTCACCTCCACAGACCAACAAACATAGGCTGGACAGAGCTAGAGGAAGATCCTCCTCAGGGATTCTAGCCCTGCCAGCACCCCTTTCATAGCATCTATCTCTTCTATCCCTTTTCTTCCATGTTCCCATCTCATACTCCATACACATGCATAGTCAGTCTGTCATTCATATCCACACCCTAAGATAATATTTCTGAGCCACCACTTTTACACACATGAACACTTCTAGAACACTCACATCTAACAGTGTCTTTGTTTCATATTTATGCACAGAGTCAATTATATATTGACAGAGAGTGGGAAAAGAAGGTAATCTTCTTTGCTTACTCCACCAGTACCCCATCCCTAGAAAAAAGAGGCCAAAATTGTGCTTATAAAGCCCCACTGAGAGAGATTCAAGCATGTAGAGAGAATTTAGGGATGGGATGAGTGGAAGGTAGGATGATAAATCTTTTAAGTAGATGGAAGAGTCAGTTTTGTTCCTGGCTCCTACACTGTGCCCTGGGAAGGACTAGATGTTAATAGTGTGACTTGTGGAAGGAAATGAACTCTAGGAGATATTGTCTAGGAGTCCAGTAAGAATACCTGGCTTTGGGTTCACATCAAAGCTCTCCTTCAATCAAACCACAGGGAATGGACAAGGAACAGTGAAGCCAGATAAACTGATTCTTTTCTCCTTTCCTGGGCACTCATGAAAGCCCCCACCTGAACTATCTCACCCTGGGCTCAACATCTAATGAATGAGGATTTATGTCTTTTTAAAATTAATTTAATTTTTTAATTAAAAATTTTTTTAGAGAGAGGGAACACAAGTAGGGGAGTGGGGCAGAGGGAGAGAAAGAGAGAAAATCTTAAACAGTCTCATGCTCAGCGCAGTCTGATGTGGGTTCAATCCCACAACCCCGGGATCATGACCTGAGGCAAAATCAAGAGTTGGATGCTCAGGCGCCTAGGTGGCACAGATGGTTAAGCACCAGACTTTGGCTCAGGTCGTGCTCTCACGGTTCATGATTTGAGCCCTACATTGGGCTCTGTGTGGGCAGTTCAGAACCTGGAGCCATCCTCAGATTCTGTGTCTCCCTCTCTCTCAGCCCCTTCCCTGCTCACACTCTGTCTCTGTCTCAAAAATAAATAAAGCATTAAAATTTTTTTTTAAAAAAGTTAGATGCTTAACTGACTGAGGCACCCAGTGTCCCCAAGGATTTATGTCTTAATTTGATTTAGAGAAGCTAATGTGACAGTTCTCAAACTCAGGATTAGAGAGTAAAATCTGTATCATCATGCTTCCTCAGAAACTCACTTCTCACCACTACACAACACACACACAACACACACACACACACACACACACACACACACACACATATACTTGCTTTGGGTTTGCCTGTGGAGCCACTGGTGTACAGGATGAAGAGTGGGTCCTCAGCATCACACCATTCAGGCTCACACTCATCCTCTGCCTTTTGCATGAGTTCATGCCACCACAAGTCAATCTCTTGGTTCCAGGAGATCTGCAAGGGTAGGAATAGAGGAATGGGCAGGGAAGAACTGTAAATAGCTCAAGATAGGAGCAGAAACACACCTACCTGGCACCTGGGGTTGGGATGGTCATCTCAGGTAGGGGTGCTGGGAGGGAGGGAACTGTGAGGGTGGAATGCAACAGAAAACAGGAGCAGAACAGCAGGCTTTTTGGGTATTCTTAGCACCCTACTGAGAGCTCCCCTTATGTGGCATCAGGTTGAGGAGGCCACCCTGGTTGGTCCCTTCTCATCCTTCAGTTCTTAGCTTAAATGTCACCTTCATAGAAGGGTTTTCCCTAAACAGTAGCTGGTAGTTTCCCAATCCCATCCTCACCCTTGTTATTATTCTTGATCACAACACCATTATTTCCTTCCTATACAGAACATATTTTCGGTTATTTTTTTTTGTTGTTTGCTTGATTATTGTCTTCCCAACCAAATAGTGAACTCTGGGTACAGTGGCATGTTTGACTTTTTCTTTCCTTTTTTTTTTCTT
Organism: Crocuta crocuta; assembly: GCF_008692635.1. Taxonomy (NCBI): domain Eukaryota; kingdom Metazoa; phylum Chordata; class Mammalia; order Carnivora; family Hyaenidae; genus Crocuta; species Crocuta crocuta. Next base: position 839,949 of record NW_027530847.1, read on the forward strand.
TATCCCCAAAACTGAGCAAAATGCCTGGCACTCAATACACACTCTAAAATTTTTTTTGGATGAAGAATACACACACACAGGCCTACACACAAACATATGTACTTATGGAAATAGTGGCTTATCAGCAGGGATGCAGACACCACCCAATTCAGAAATGCACAATTAGTTAGAGCCTGCAGATGAAGCGGGCACCTGCCCCTGTTAGTATTGGAAAGAGTCAACAGCTTTTGCTCCAAACACCTTTTCCTGAATGCCTAGAACTCATCCACATCTGCAGATTTGTACCCTAGCTCTACCCCTACCTTTATACCACTGGTACCAAAGGGTTTCCCACAGACATATTTGTTTGAGGTTCCATTCAGCAGAAAATCTGCTTTAAGTTGGTTTGAAAAGGACCAACATCGACTTCTCCAGTAGAGGGGTGTCCCCTATACTGGAATGTCTTTGATAACTACTTCTAAATTTGTTATCCTGAAATTTTTCTAGCCTCTTCTTGAAACTATGTAACTTTCCTAGTTATGTCAGCTCTCTGAACAGCCACTTTTCTTAGTCTACTCTGTGTTAAGGGAAGTTGGGATTCCCTAAACTTGTCCAAAAAGTGCACTGGATCTCAATTCTGGTTGCCACTTCCTAACTACATATGACTTTGGGCAAGTCACTTTACCTAACGTCACTTATTTTTAAAATGAGGATAGTTCTGGGGTGCCTGGGTAGCTCAGCCTGTTAAGTATCCGACTTCGGCTCCGGTCATGATCTCACAGTTCATGGGTTCAAGCCCCACATCGGGCTCTGTGCTGACAGCTCAGAGCCTGGACACTATTTTGGATTTTGTGTCCTCCTCTCTCTCTGCCCTTCCTAGCGCTCTCTCTCTCTCTAAAATAAATAAACATTAAAAAAATGTTTAATAAATAAAATGAGGATAGTTCTTCTTTCCTTAACGGTCTCACAGGATTTGGTGAACATCAAAAGAAAATGGCAAAACATCAAGCCTTGAATTGTCCTTTGGAGTGGGAAAGACTGATGAATGTCAGGAAGGATAGAAGTTAGTTCAGTTCCATTGAACTCCTTCAGGACATAAACTTAAGGGTGTGATAATGAGAACTGTTTTGGGTTTGCTTTAGCCATCACAAAGTCCTTTCATATTAATAAGCTTCTGGTATGTTCAATGGCCCTGGTTGGCAGGGAGACATGATAATGTAAGAGAAACACCCTACTCCTTATTCCCATTATATGGCCATATGCCAATTTACTATGTACATATTTCGTTTAAAAACCCCAAAGTGTTAAACACATACCTTGATAAATTACAAATGATTCTCCAGCCACTCTCCTCTTTCTGTACATTCTGCCCCTTACTTTAGAGAATCTGAAGTTTCTGGCACATAAACATCATAAGAATAACAAGCCCAGTCTGAGTAAAGCACCATTAAAAAAAAAAAAAAAAAAAAAAGAAAAAAAAAAAAAAGAAAAAAGAGNACACTGCCCATAACCCAGAAAACACTAAAACACACCTTACTTTTTAGTGGAATAGCCACATGGGCCTACACACACTATCACATGGGCACTTTTTTCTGCCAAGTGATCTACTTGAGATGAGGGCATTAATGTATGTAAGCAAAAGAGTGTCAGTATTGTTTTGGGCAAATGGTACTTGTCTACAGTACAGCTAGAAAAGGCACTAGGTACATGTAAGGACAAAGCATAGTTACACTATGGCAATGAGGGGATTCTTGTAATCTTGCAAAACAGTTTCTTTTGTGGGTCTGTGGGTGAAAAGGGCCAGTACCCCAGGTGTGGAACCGATAAACAGCACCAGGAAGCAGAGTGAGCTCAGTTAGTGGTGCAACCATTGGTTGTGAATTGGGTGTGTGCCTATGAGGGCCCAGAGCTTTGAACCAGGAAAAGATTTCAATTTTCTGAAGTAAGAATTGAATTGGCCTTTGTCCTTGGACCAGGATAGGCTCAGGGAAGGCAATTGCCAAGTGTGGGAGAAGAATGTGAGGAAGCTCATAGGTGACATGATTGAAAAGAGTACCTCCAAATTGTGCCAGGGGCTCCCTTGAAGAATGCTTAAGGATGATGGGGTATACAGCTCTCCCAAGATTTCCGCAGCTCTGACTGTCATTATCAGACCAACAGATCTGGATTTTGTAAGCCTTATTCTTATGGTCTTTGGTTTTTGGATAACTGATTATTTTCACTTCCAAGAAACAAAAGTCCAGGAGCCTGTGGCCTAAAGGTCTCTGATATTAAGAATTATAGGAGCTTAGGGGTGCCTGGGTGGCTCAGTCGGTTAAACATCTGACTTTGGCTCAGGTCATGATCTCACGGTTCGTGGGTTCGAGCCCCTCGTCAGGCTCTGTGCTGATAGCCAGCTCAGAGCCTGGAGCCTGTTTCAGATTCTGTGTCTCCCTCTCTCTCTCACCCTCCCCTGTTCATGCTGTCTCTCTCTCTCCCTCAGAAATAAATAAAACATTTAAAAATTTTTAAAAAAAGAATTATAGGAGCTTCTTTCTTTTTTGGTTTCCCTTTTAGAAATGCCAGGCTGTCTGCTATGTTAAAAGCAATAAAAGCTATGGGGTGCCTGGGTGGCTCAGTTGGTTAAGTGGCTGATTTTGGCTCAGGTTTATCTCATAGTCTGTGGGTTCAAGCTCCACATTGGGCTCTGTGCTGACAGTTCAAAGCCTAGAGCCTGGTTCAGATTCTATATCTCCCTCTCTCTCTGCCCCTCCCCTGCTCACTCTCTGCCTCTCTCTCTCTCTCAAAAATAAATATTTTTTAAAAAGCAATAAAAGCTAACATTCATAGTTACCATGTGCCAAAACATTATATATACTGACAAAACCCTATCAGGAAGTTACCATTATCATTATTCTACAGATGGAGAAACTGTGGCAAGAGAGCTTAAGTACTTTGTCCAAGTTTCCACAGTAGCAAGTGACAGAGCTAGGATTTGAACCCAAGTAGTGTGGCTCCAGAATCTATACTCTAACCACTGAGTTTATTACCCTCTTTCAAGAGAAATGTCTTAGGTCTCTGTCTTTTAAAAGGAAAGTAAAATACCCTGGGAATCAGATCTATCTCCACCATGCTATGAGAACAGAGAAAATAGATTATATTTACCATTAGCCAAAGAGGTTAATCATAGAAGATTTAGAGTAAGACACCCTATGAGGAAGGTAAAATTCAGAGGATAATGGGTTTTATGTTTTGTTTTAATAAAGGAAGCGGTTTCCTTTTAAGCATGTATTATCATCTTTTGATTATTGATAAGGGAACTGAAACCCAGAGAGGAGAAGCAACTTATTCAAGGTCATACAGCTAAAAATCAATCTCTGCGGGCACCTGTGTGGTTCAGTTGGTTAAACATTGGACTTCAGCTCAGGTCATGATCTCATGGTTCATGGGTTTGAGCTGTGCATCAGGCTCTGCACTGTCAGTATGGAACCCGCTTGGAATTCTCTCCTTCCCTCTCCCTCTCTCTCTACCCTTCTCCTACTTGCACTTTCTTACTCTCTCTCAAAATAAATAAATAGACTTTATTTTTTAAAAAAATCAATCTATGGACTCCAAGTCCAGTCTTCCCTCTATTCTAATCTGCTTTGAGCCCCCATTTAGGAATCTCCCTTCTTAGAACTGCCTACAATGTGATTTGTATTCACTCTAGCACTTAATTACATCAGAGAGTTTACGTGCAATTTATAAATCCTAAAGTAATATATAAATGCATCTAGGAATTTTCTTCTCTGTTGTCCTATATAAAACTGAGGTTTTCATTTGTAATACATGTCAACTCCCCAACTTGGTGGTAAATTCCTAAGGTCAAGTTCTGTGCCTCCTCTACTTGCTCTCCTCCTGTCTCCCAGGGCTCTTGCCCCAGCTAAGTACATAGTAAAAACTTTCTGACAAGTTACTTGGTCGTCTCTCCCACAAAAGTCCTGAGCAGCAGTAGTGAAATGGGATGCCTGTTGCTACCTTTCTGAGATCCATTCTCTATGCCAGTTCAGAGGGGTAGAAACAGCCATTTTGTTTCATGACCCTTCAGAGTGACTTAGATGGCAAAGGACCCCGCAGGGCAGAGAGAAGGGGATTAGGTCTGGCAGCCACCTCCATGGGGAAAACAGGCAAAGAGCAGATGGAAACACAGACAAACACACAGAGAAGCAGTACCCAAGGCAGTGCAGAGGTGGATACCTGGGGCCAGATGCGTTTGGGTTTCTCTTTCAGCTTACCCTGTTAAGAGCCCATGGAAAGGGTGGTGAGCAGGGTCTGTGTATAGGGAAGTGGGAGGGAAGGGTCAATGTGTCCCAAACCTTTGCTGCCTCCTTTCCTTTGGGCTCCCCAACCTATATTTTCCTGATCTTGTTCCCAGCCTCTATATACTCATAACCTCCAATGCTGACTGGAGTCTCCAATTTCCCCAGAGTGTATTACAGCCTCTCTAGCCCTATGACCATGCAAGGACCCTCAAATCACAGAATCTCAGGAATGCTTTGTCCTTCTGGACCCTGAAGCTTTCATCCTTCATGCCCTTAGACATTTGGGCTTTTCCATCATTTCCACTAAAAGTGCTGGATCCAAAGCTAACAAGGGCTGTAACTTGAGGGCCAAATTCTGGTCCTTCCATGGTGGGACCACACAGGTAGCCCACCCCAAGACATAGACCAGTACACAAAGTCACCCAAACAGAACAGCCCGTTTCTTTCTTTCTGTCTCTCTCTCTCTCTCTCTTTTTTTTTTTTTTTAATTATAGTTGACTAAGCTCATTTTTAACCTAAACCCAAGCTCTGAAGGTCCCTGGTACCCACCAGGATACCCCAACCAGCATACAGTCTCCCTTACAATCCCTCATGCTAAGTTCCCAAGCTATGAGGGACTCCCTACTGACACTTAAGGTCAAATCCCCCAGCAGAGGCATTCTTTGGATTGCTCCCAAATCCTCTCAGCATTATGACGAGGAAGCAAAGAAGGACATTAAGAACCTCCTAGACAGGAAGAGGGAGCCAATTTGAGCCCAGATGAGAACAGAGCAGTACCAGACTCACCTGCACATCCGGACATGGCCTCTTAATGGGGGGGGACTGGCTGGGAGAGTCACTTGTGCCCATCTCTGCCCGCCCCAGGTGCTTGACCACAATGCAGCATCTCACTGGGAAGCCCCTAGAAGAAGGAAAAAAGTGAAGCAGTAGGCTGGCTGGCTCAAAAGAGAATTTGGCAGGACCCACCCATGTCCATCTAGGATAGAAGGGACAAAGGGAATCTGATACTGGGGAAAAGCCCAGTTGACCGAGAGCAGTCGCCAACGAGCCAAACACACTTACTTCTCCCGACACTTCTCCAGGGCCTCGTCAGCCAGTTCCTTCAGGTTCACAAGCTTTTCCCCCCTGTAGAAGGCATCTTTGGGGAGCAATAGACATTCCAGGCCTTAGGAAGGCACCACACTCCTAGCCCCTTATCCCTAGTGAGCATAATGTTCATGGAGCCCTTCCTGAGGTAGGCCTCTTGACTCCGGCTCTTCCAATTGATTTGAGCTGACGGAGGGTCATGTGAGGTGGAATCAGGAGATAAGGGTAGGCAGTCCCCACCCTCTATGCTGAGCAGTCACAAATACCAACTAGCTAATTAGAGATCAAAACTTCAGGTGTGGAGGTTCTGGAAAAGGGGTGAGAGAATCAGTCACCTGTAGTGATAAGAAGACTGCAACTGGAATCCAGGATCCGTTCACATAGAGACTCTGCAGAGAAGCCTGCAAACTAGGGAAAAGAAGGAAGACTAAGGGAGAGGAGGACCTAGAAACTGAGTAAACAAGGAAAGGAGACACTTTAAAAACCTTCAGGATTTCTAAACCACGGTCCTAGAAGAAACTACATAACTGATATGGAAGAAACATTCTAAACTCCTTAGCCTGGTTCTTAAGATCCTTCATCATCCATGGCCAACAGACACATGAAACGATGCTCAGCATCCTTCCTCATCANCCGGGGGGGAGATGTGCATGGAAGAGGGCACTTGTGGGGATGAGCACTGGGTGTTATATGGAAACCAACTTGACAATAAACTATTTGTAAAAAAAATAAATAAATAAAACATTCATTATAAAAAAAAAAGACTTCCTACACACACACACACACACACACAACACACACACATAAGATCCTTCATCATCCAGGCCCAATGTACTTCCACAGAGCCCCATCCCTCCACAGAGCCCCATCCCCCCCTTATTCCAACCCAAATTCCTACCACAATGGAGTGTAGAGCCCCAAGGCGGGCACACGCCAGCATAGCCACCACAAGCTCCGGTATCATGGGCATGTAGATGGCCACCCGGTCACCCTTCCGAATACCTGCAAATAAAAGACACAGCATGCACCATGTACCCTTCCTGTTGCTACTTGCTCCTTCTCATTCAGCTGCTGCTCACTGCACAGCTGACCTTTTCTATTCCCTTATTACCCCATTCCTTCCATTTCTTGTCTACTTCCCCTAAGTCCTCAGATATCCCTAGGAAGCCCCCTCTAGTGCCCTTCTCATATCCCCACACTCACCCTGTTTTTGGAGAACATTGCTGAATCGACACACTTGCATCAGAAGCTCACGATATGTGATCTGGGTGGTCTCCTCTGGTTCATTGCCCTCCCTGAGATACATCAGAAAGAATCAGTCATTAGGGAAGGTAACTTCTTCCTTCAAACAAAAAACAGAACAGTCATAGCTTCTGCACAGCCAAGGAAACAACCCAGAAAATTAATAGGCAACCAACGGAATGGGAAAANGGTAACAACGAGGCTCCTTGTGAATGTCCTGTGAGGGTGAACTATCTGCCATCACACCTTGGGGTGACTGGTCAGATACTTTAACATTTTAGGGGTGCCTGGGTGGCTCAGTCAGTTAAACATCTGACTCTTGGTTTCAGCTCAGGTCAGGATCTATCAGTTCGTGAGTTCAAGCCCTGCATCAGGTTCCGTGCTGACAGCATAGAGCCTGCTTGGGATTCTCTCCCTCTCCTCCTCTCTCTGCCCCTCCCCTACTTGTGCTCTCTCTCAAAATAAATAAACTTAAAAAAAAAGAAATGATTTGTATCATTGGACAATGTACTTCCATTTGTGAGCCTCACTTAGGTTGGTAAAATGGAATGATGGTCCTTTCTCTTCTATCTTAGGGACATATTAAGCAGAAATGATATCACAGATGTGATTCTTCCTGAGCACTGTGTCAAGACTAAATTGGTGTTATTCAAAGTGGGATCTCCAGATCACTTGCACCCAAGGGAACTTATTAATATGCAGATTCCTGAGCCCTACCACAGATATACTAAATCAGAGTCACAGGGCCCAAGAATCTGCCACTTTATCAAAAGCTAGTATAAAGATTCACTTGGTGATTTTGATATATATTTAAAGTTTCAGAATCACCAGAGTCCATCAGCTGATTTCTATCTACCTCCTTAGCCTTGCCTCCTACTCCTCTAGACTTCAGCCTGGTTTCCTTCAGTTATTCCATCATTTGTTCATTTGCTTATTCAACTACTGTCTGCTATATACATGTATAGAAATAAGGAACTGAAGAACAAGATAACAAGATCCATTACAACATGGGAGCTTATATTCCAATGATAGTGCAAAAAGTATACAAGTAACAAACACAGCCAAGATCATTTCAGATGATAAGCATTATAAGGGATATAAAGAATGATATAATGGGGTGCCTGGGTGGCTCGGTTGAGGGTCTGACTTCGGGTCAGGTCATGATCTCGAGGTTCATGGGTTCAAGCCCTATGTCAGGCTCTGTGCTGACAGCTCAGAGCCTGAAGCCTCTTCAATAATTCTGTCTCCCTCTCTCTCTGCCCCTCCCCTGCTCACACACACACGTGCACACTCACACTCTCTCTCAAAAATAAACATTAAAAAACAAAAGAATGATATAATAATGAGTGGCTGATGAGAAATACTTTTTAAAAAAGGTATCTTAATGAACTTTCATGACTATCTGTGAAGAGTTAACAATAAGAAGATTCCCCTGGAAAATTCTTTTTCCATTTTTTCAATTTTATGATCTTTTGAATAATGCATATATACCAATGGTACTACATAAAAAGATATGCAATGAAAAGTGCCCCTCCCATCCCTACTCCTCAATAACTGCCAACTGGCAATCACTGTTAGTACTATGTTGTGTAACTTTCCAGAAATAGCCAATATGCAGACAGGACCATTCCTAATAGGTTGGAGGGTATAGGGCAACTGAACTAATGTGGAATGACCAAGATAATCACTTTAGAAGATTACACTGTTAGCATCTTTCGTAAGGTCCTTGGCATATCACTGAAGATGGAAATTTAAAAACTGAATTTAGGGGCACGTGGGTGGCTCAGTCAGTAAAGCGTCTGACTTCAGCTCAGGTCATGATCTCACAGCTTATGAGTTTGAGCCCCACATTAGACTCTGTGCTGGCAGCTCAGAGCCTGGAGCCTGCTTACATTCTGTGTCTTCCTCTCTCTCTGCCCCTCCACTGCTCACACTCTGTCTCTCTCTCTCTCTCAACAATAAATAAACAATTTTAAAAATGTTCTTAAAAACTGAATTTAAAAAATTGAATTTTAATGCTGTTCAGAAAAGAGATAAGCACCTCACAGTCCCCAACAAAGCACCTTAGGTGGGAAAGAGCTGTTTTAACCATGGGACAGGCCTATTGTGGAAACACATATACATACATTTATGTTCACATATTCTTGTTTTTTCTATACAAATGATGGTATACAACTATTCTGTATTGTGGTTTTTAAATTTCTTTAATGTTTATTGATCTTTAAGAGAGAGAGAGATGGAGTATGAGCAGGGGAGAGGCAGAAAGTGAGGGTGAGAAAGACACAGAATCTGAAGCAGGCTCCAAGCTCTGAGCTGTCAGCATAGAGCCTGATACAGGGCCGGAACTCATGACTTGAGCTTAAATTGGACGCTTAACTGACTCAGTCACCCAGGTACTCCTGTATCATGGTTTTTTGTTGTTGATTTATTTACTTTAAGAGGAGAAGGAGAAGACAGAGAGGGGGAGAGAGAGAATCTCAAGCAGGCTCACTACTGTCAGCAAAGAGCCTGATCTATACAGGACTCAAACCCACAAACAATGAGATCATGACCTGAGTTGAAATCAGAGTTGGATGCTCAATGGATTAAGCCACCCAGGAAACTCCTGTATATAATGTTGTTTACTGAGTATAATAAACACCGAATAAACTATATGAATCTTAAGTATAGAGCTCAATTATCTTTGTTTTTTAAAAATTTAACAATATACCTTGATATCATTCTCCAATAAGACTTATAATGCTGTTTCATTTTCTTTGTCATCTGCACAAAGTTCCAGTTTGTATGTGCCATAGTTTATTTAACAAATAAATCCTTCAATAAATATCTTTATTTAAGGGGCGCCTGGGTGGCTTAGTCGGTTAAGCTTCCGACTTTTGCNCTTTATTTAAGTCTAATTTTACTCATTTGCAAATTAATATAAATGTAGGATGAATTACTAGAAGTGAAACAGTGGATTCAAAGGATATGTGCATTTTAAATATTGATAAACATTACAGGACAACTACTTCAAATAAAATGGTCAGAGAAGGCCTCCCCCTGGGGAGGTGATATTTGAGCTAAGATCTGAGTAATGAGAAGAAGTCAACTATATGAATTCTTGAAAAGAGTATTCTGGGCAGAGAGAACATTGAAATTTGGAAAGGCTATGAGGTAGTAAAATGCTTGGCCTAGTCAAAGAATAGTAATGAAGCCAGTATGGCTAAGCATAGTGAACAAGAAGAAAGGTTAAGAATGAGACTCAGGCAGCAGTCAGATCACATAGGGCCTCGTGGGCAATGGTTAAGAAGTTTTAATTTTCTTCTAAGTGGATTCCTCCTGGTTTTCTATACACAAAGGCCAGCCTCCACACTTTTGATCATGCTATTGCCCCTGCTCAGAATGCCTTCCCTTCTCCTTCAGGCTCCAGCACCACATAGCCCTCCCTAAATACTGCAGGCTGTTGTGCTACTTCCCTTTCCTTACTACACAGAGTACCTAAGAGGGAGGTAACTAAAACTCAGAGAGATATAATAGCTAGGCCAAGGTCAAACAATAATAACTGGCATAGTCAAGAATAGATCCTCAGGTTTTCTCATTTCAAGGCAGGACCCTTTTGCCTCATCATGTGAAGGACAGGGACTAGCAGGGAACCAGGCCTTGGAGGTTACACAGATTATCAGCTTCTTTCCAGTTCCTGGCTTGATGAGTCAGTTGCTATCCTTTCCTTGGCTTAGCCCTACTAGGGCTAAGAGGAGCCAAGCACAGAGCGCTCTCTAAAATGGGAAGGAACACAGAAAAGCTGGCAAACAGCCCTGCATACCAGAGGCAAAAAGCCATTTTCTTAACTGTCCTACTGATGAGTACCACAGAAACTTCAGAACATCTCCAGTTACGGGTAAATGCCAACACATACCACCCACCCATGCACACATATCCCCACATATGTACCATATACCAGCTTGTTTGTGTATACTCCCATGCATAAAATCACATATGCTAATATATAAAACACTGTAGGCACAAAAGCTGCACATTTGTACACAGAGGCACAAACAAGGAGAAATATAGGGACCCAGGACTCAAACATGGGCCCATCTGCGAGTACATGCACCATACTTATGTACCTACCTATGTGCACAGTTTGTCCTTGCCAAAATTCTATCAAATCATTATTTTATTTTCTTCATATAACTTTCCATTATTTGAAATTATCTCATGTATTTTATTTACTTGTATATTATCTGTGTCTTTCATTGGAATATAAACTCAATGGTAACAGAGAAATTCTCATTTTGTTTATTACTACATCCCTAGAACCTAGAATAGAGCCTGGTACATAGAAAGTGCACAGGAACAGAGGCACCTGGGTGGCTCAGTTAGTTGAGCATCAACTCTTGATTTTGGCTCAGGTCATGATTTCACAGTTTGTGGGTTTGAGCCCCATGTCTGGTTTTGTGCTTATCAATGTGGAGCCCGCTTGGGATTCTCTCTCTTCCTCTTTCTCTGCCCCTCTTCTGCCTGTGCATTCACCTATGCACAAGCACACTCGCTCTCTCAAAATAAATAAATAAATAAACTTTAAAAAAAAGAAAAGAAAGTGCACAGGAACAGATAAGCACAAACCTATACACGAACTGCTTACCTGAGTCCACTTCTAGTTACACACACACACACACACACACACACACCACTGTACATTCCTCTTTCAGGCTCTAGGCTGAAGTTATGCATTATTGATATAGGTACCTTACTCCTTTCAAGTGTCTTCTTTCTCTGACATACACACCAGACTGGGGCCCCTGGCTCTTCAGAAGAAGGAAGTGGTGAACAGAATGCTGGCTTATTACAAGCTCCCAAGCTCTCTAGGGTGTTAGAGTTTAGTTGTTTTTCTCTCTTAATGTTTATTTATTTATTTTAAGAGAGAGCAAGAACTCGTGCATGAGCAGGGGAAGAACAAAGAGAGGGAGAGATAGAGAATACCAAGTAGGCTCTGTGCTGTCAGTGCAGAGCCCAACTCAGGGCCCAGTCTCACAAACCGTAAGATCATGACCTGAACCAAAATCAAGAATTGGACGCTTAACCAACTGGGCCACTCAGGCGACCTAGATGTTAAGAGTTTTTAAAAGAACATTCAGTTTAGTCTCCTAACTCCAAAGAGATCCAAAGAGGACACTTAATGTACTCGAGGTCACATGGTGGGTTGTGGCAGAGTAGATCTCACTTTCCTTATTGGTATTACCTTGTATTACATTTATTGGGGCTTTATAGTTCCCTCTTAGAGAGCAGGGAGTATGTCTTTTTCCTCTCAGTCTCTTCCAAGTTCAGTTGGCACAACAGGTACTTAAGGTTCATGGATTAATCACAGAAAACTTGATAGCTGATTAATGACAGGGAAGACTGGAGTTCCCATCTATACGATAGTCATTGGATTGGAGATTCTAGTTCCTAACTAGCAGAAAAGTAAGGCACAGGATAGGAGGAAAGAGCTGGAGGGAAAAAAATTAGTGGCAAAAACTAGACTCTTCACAGAAACAGAGGGCAGGATCTAACCTGGAAGGTTAGGTCTTCCAGAGGAGAAATACCCAGATGAGAAAAGGAATTACACCTACTACGAAAGGACAATCTGGACTGAACTATTTATTCTGGAGAAGAGAAGATATTGAGACACATGAAAGTAAGTCTCAATATCTGTGTCCCTGTTGCCTCCACTTTGGTTTGGGCAACTTTCATCTCTTGCCTAAATGACCACAATGCCCCCAAATTGGCCTCCCACTTCACTCGTACCTTCTTCCAATCCATACATCATCCAGAATAATCTATTAAGAACATAAACCATATTATATCACTTCCTGTTTAATCCTTTAGTGGCGGGGCACCTGTGTGGCTCAGTCTGTTAGATATCTGACTTTAGATTTCAACTCAGGTCACAATCTTACAGTTCTGTGAGTTTGAGCCCTGCAGATTGTGGAGCCTGTTTGGGTTTCTCTCTCTCTCTCTCTCTCTCTCTCTCTCTCAAAATAAATGAACTTTAAAAATAATAAAAAATAAAATAAAAAATAAAAACCTGGGGTGGCTTCCACTGAAAGTAGAAGAAAATCCAAACTTCTACTATGCATTGTATCTTCTCCAACTCATCTTGTGCAATTGTCTCATTCTGCTCAATAGACCCCAAACACATTATTAGCCTTTTGACTGATAGCATATGCCATGTTCTTCCCCCAGCTCTTCAAATGATTTGCTCTATGTCATGTTTCAGATCACCCTAAGTAGCATCAGCCTTTCCTGTTATTCTTCATCATAACACTCTATTTATTTTCATAGCATTTTTCTCAAACTATAATTGTATTATTTTTTTAATTGTCTGTCTCCCCTACTAGCCTGTAAGTTTCCTAAGGGCACAGACCAAGTTGGTCTTATTCACTGCTAAATCCCCAGTGCCCTGCAGAAACTTGCATATAGACAAGCTCAATAAATATTTGCTGAATAAATGGACTTGAAGGATTATTATGGGATAGAAGCAGATTAGTGTTATGTAACTATAAATGGAAGAGGTGGGGCAATTGGGAGAGTTCAATATAAGGAAAGCCTTTCAAACTGTCAGAACTGTTCAATGATAGAAGGTACTCCTTTAGGAGCTTCCTAACTCTGTAGATCTGTACAATCTGGCATTTGCAGGGATACTAAAGAGCAGACTTTAAGACATGGTTGGGATTGGGGCACCTGGGTGGCTTAGTAGGTTAAGCGTCTGACTTCGCTTAGGTCACGATCTCGCGGTTAGTGGGTTCGGGCCCCGCGTCGGGCTCTGTGCTGACTGCCAGCTCAGAGCCTGGAGCCTGTTTCAGAGTCTGTGACTCCCTCTCTCTGACCCTCCCCTGCTCACGCTGTCTCTCTCTCTCTCCTAGAAATAAATTTAAAAAAAAAAAAAATTAAAAAAAAAAAAGACATGGTTGGGACCAAGCAAGGCTAGGGTGTCTCAAAGCATGGTCACACAGTGTTAATAATGCAAACTCCAAGGTCCTGCCCCACAGAGCTGCAGTGCAGGATGGTACAGATTGGGCCAGGGAAACCCTGAAACCTACTAGATCATTCTCCAGGGAATAGGGGGCCTTAGAATTCTCATTTTATAAGGAACTCATATGATTCATATTTTCTGAAGTTTGAGGTGACCTAAATTTAAGGTTCTTCCACCTTTGAGATTCTTTGATTACATAAAATTTAAAAATCATGTGAAATAATGTTTTCTATAATCTGTAATGCACTGCACAAATGGGAGGCACTCAGATGTAGGTATACCCTCAAGTCACTTTCCCTTTCACCAAGGAGCAGGGAGTACGAGTAACATAACTTGACCAATTAGCAGCTTAATGTTCCCTCTGGGTACTCCTGTCCTAGCCACAGTGAATAGGGAGAAAGGATGGAGGAGGAGGTGGGAGGAGGCACACACCAAAGACTGAATCATAAATCACTTAGAATGCCAGAGGAAGATAAGGCTTTCAATGAACAACTACCCTTATTTACAGATGAGAAATCTAATGCACAGACGGGAAGTTATGGCTTGAAGGTTACTTAGCACATTAATAGTGCCAATATTCTAAAACAGTGCTATCCACTGTTGGTGGGAATGCAAACTGGGGCAGCCATTCTAGAAAACAGTATGTTTTCAAAAATCAAAAAGTTAAAAAATACAACTATCCTACGGACCCAGCAATTGCACTACTAGGTATTTATTCAAATGATACAGCTGTGCTGTTTCGAAAGGGCACATGTACCCCAATGTTCATAGCAGCACTATCAACAATAGCCAAGGTATGAAAAGAGCCCAAATGTCCATCAACAGATAAATAGATAAAGAAGATGTGGTGTGTATATATGTATATATATACACACACACACAATGAAGTATTACTTAGCAATTAAAAAGAATGAAATCTTGCCATTTGCAATTACGCGGATGGAACTAGAATGTATTATGCTAAGTGAAATTAGTCAGAGAAAGACAAATATATGACTTCACTCATATGTGCAATTTAAGATACAAAACAGATGAATATAAGGGAAGGGAAGCAAAAATAATATTAAAAACAGGTAAGGGGACAAAATATAAGAGACTCCTAAACATAGAGAACAGACCGAGGGTTGCTGGAGGGGTTGTGGGTCAGGGGATGGGCTAAATGGGCAAAGGGCATTAAGGAAGACATCTGCTGGGATGAGTACTGGGGGTTATATGTAGGGGATGAATCACTGGATTCTACTCCTGAAATTATTATTGCACCATATACTAACTTGGATGTAAATTTTTAAAAAAATAATTAATTTTATTTTATTTTTTTTTAATTTTTTTAAATTTTTATTTATTTCTAGGAGAGANTTTAAAAAAGGTTAAAAAAAATAAAGCAGTGCTATCCAACATAGTAGCCACAGGCCACGTATAGCTATTGAACACCTGCAATGCAGCAGAATAACTAAATTCTTAATTTTATTTAATTTTAGTTATTTTAAATATCAATAGTCACCTTATGGCTAGTTCTAGTATCTAAATATCTAGTTCAGGGCATTCTCCTAAATGATATGGTCTCCAAAAGGGGGGTATTTTTTCCAAAGCCAGAAATAGCATAAGGAAGAAAATCAAAGTGCAGAAATCCTCAGAACTGTAGAGTTGAAGTCCACCAAGGATGGATATTAGTGTAGCTGTAATCACCCAAGAGAACTGAAAACATATACTCATGCAAAGGTTTGTATACAAATGTTCATAGCAGCATGATTTATGGTATCAAAAAGTGAAAACAACCCAAACAGCCATCAATTGAAGAATGGATAAATAAAACATGGTATATCGATATAATGGAATATCATCCAGCATAAAAAGGAATGAAGTACTGATACATGCTACAACATTAGTGAATTTTTAAAAGATTACACTAAGTGAAAGAAGCTAGAAAAAAGGCCACATGTTGTATGATTCCATTTATATGAAATGTCCAGAATTGTCAGAGCTATAGAGACAGAAAATAGATTAGTGGTTGCCTAGAGCTACAGTGGGGAAAGTTGGAGGAAAATGAGGAGTGGCTGATGATGAATATGAGGTTCCTTTTTGGGGTGATGAAAGTGTTCTAAAATTGGTTGTGAGGCCGACTGCACAACTCTGAATAGAACAAAAATCACTGACTTATATACACTTTTAATGGGTAAACTGTATGGTATGAATTATATCTCAAATTTTAACATTTTGTGATTTTGTGATTTTGATTGGAATTGCAATAACATATAGATTAACTTGGAAAAGCAGACATCATTACAAATCTTCCTTTCCAGAAAGTTTGCCTCTTAGCACTATTCATTCATTCACAGTGTTCATTCAATCATACTGTCTCCTTCAAGGACTTGGCAGTTATTTATTTTAATGTTTTTTTTTTTTTATTTATTTTTGAGACAGAAAGAGACAGAGCATGAGCAGGTAAGGGGCAGAGAGAGAGGGAGACACAGAATCCGAAGCAGGCTCCAGGCTCTAAGCTGTCAGCACAGAGCCCGACACGGGGCTCGAACCCATGAACTGTGAGATCATAACCTGAGCCAAAGTGGAATGTTTAACTGACTGAGCCACTCAGGTGCCCTGGCAGTTATCTATTTTAACATTATAGTCATATGTATACATCTGTTTCCTTCACTGGACTATAAGTTCCTTAAAGGCAGATGAGACATCCTTTTATCTTTTTCCTCCACAGTGCTTAGCACAAAATTTGACACGGTGGGTACTCAATACATAATTGTGAAATAAATGGGTAAAAAAATGAATGAATGAATGAATGAACAAATGAACAAAGTTCTCTGCTTATATGACCAGCGATATCAGAGTGAGGAAACATGGAAAGAAAGAAGGCATGACAGAGGATATAAACAAAGAAGATAGATGCTAGACAGGCAGGAGAAAATGGTAGACACAGAGGGAGAAGAGTGTAAAACTTGTGGAACGGGATTTGGGGACCTGTCAGAAGGGTTCTTAACCACCTACAATGGGCTCAATTCTGGACTCTGCCAAGGGACAGACTGCAATAAGCCCCTGGAGCTAGCATTCAGGTTATGGGACTTGTGCTTTGCAATCTAGGCTATTATTGCATCCTGTCCTCATGCCAGCTATTTTCAGGCCTTGATCCAGGAACTTTGTGCCTGTTCCCCTTGGCCAAGGTGGCTTAGCTGCCAGTTGGATTCTGCACCTCTTCTCTGTTGACAAGGCAGACGTAGGCCAGCACAGAAAGTAACTCTTTTCCCATTGCTTACATGCCTCCTTACAGGAAGGAAATCATATACATTCATTCTTATGATACTGTGCCCCATGCTAGTCTTATCCAAAACAAGTGAATGAGGGCAAACCTCTCAGATCCTTTATTATCACAGCATTAGGAATGTTGCCTAAAACAGACATATGCCTAGAGCAGAAAAAGGAAGTGGAAAGAAGAGCCAAGGGCACCATTTTACATGTACATCAGGTGTCTCAAGTTTGACACATTCAAAAATATTCATTACAATGGTTCTTCGTTATATAGGTAGATAGCATGGTTGAAATCATTAGTTTGAAGGGTTTTCTCTATTCCTGTGGCACTTGAGTAGGGAAAGTTTTAAGAAAATATCCAGATTCTCAACTTCCATATGTAATCTTTCCTTTTTTTTTAAAAGTAATTTTTTTAATGTTTTATTTATTTCTAGGAGAGAGAGAGAGACAGCATGAGCAGGGGAGGGTCAGAGAGAGAGGGAGTCACAGACTGAAACAGGCTCCAGGCTCTGAGCTGGCAGTCAGCACAGAGCCCGACGCGGGGCTCGAACCCACGAACCGCGAGATCATGACCTAAGCGAAAGTCGGACGCTTAACCGACTAAGCCACCCAGGCGCCCCCATATGTAATCTTTCCTAACGTTGTTCTGGCTGAGTTGTTTCTCCTTTCCCACTTTCTCCTTCACAAATACACTTCTCCCACTTTATTTAAAAAAAGTTCTATCTCTCTCTCTTATCCAGAGTGCCAAAGGGACAATTTGAGAATCTGTAACCTCAGAGGAAAAGGCCCAAGAGAGCAAATCAAAGAGCTTTCTTAAGAAATCAGTACAGGGTGGCTGTACTGAGCCTGGGTGGCTCAGTCAGTTAAGCATCTGACTTCAGCTCAGGTCATGATCTGACAGTTTGTGAGTTTGAGCCCCTCATCAGGCTCTGTGCTGACAGTGCAGTCTGTTTCTGATTCTGTCTCCCTCTCTCTCTGCCTCTCCCCCACTCACACACACACTCTGTCTCTCTCTCAGAAATAAACATTTTAAAAATTTAAAAAAGAAAAAAAGAAATCAGTACAAAAAGGAGTAACATCTTAATTCAACCAGGTGATAAACTCATGGCAAAACTACTTGCTTTATTTCTCTTAGAATTATGACTCAGAAGTTAAATATTTAAGATATTTATTTTAATTGGAAAAAAAGGCATATTCTAATAGAAAGTGATCTCATTTGGCTGATTTGTTGACAGTGAGGACTGGCTGTGTAAATTACGTTATATGGTGGGTATTTTCTATAACTTATATGATCTGAATGTACAGTTCCAAGGTTTCAAAAAAGACATATAAAATATATGCACGTATAGAATGTAAAACACATTGGAAATTAGATTTTTTGCAATTATTTAATCTTATAATAAAATGTTTAAATGTGAACTTTAAAATGTGTAAACAGTTGGGGTGCCTGAGTGACTCAGTCAGTTGGGCATCCAACTTTGGCTCAGGTCGTGATCTTGAGGTTCAGGAGTTCCAGTCCCACACTGGGCTCACTGCAGTCAGTGTAGAGCTTGCTTTGGATCCTCTGTGCCCTGCTCTCTCTGTCCCTCCTCTGCTTGTGCTCTCTCAAAAATAAATAAGCATTTAAAAAATGTGTAAAAAGTTATGTAATTTTTCAAAATTCTTTTACTTATACAATTTTAAAAGTTTAAGACCACTCATTTATTATTATTTTTTAAAGAAGCTCTATGCATAATGAGGGGCTCAAACTCACGACCCTGAGATCAAAAATCATATGCTCCACCGACTGTGCCAGTCAGGCACCCCTTTAGACCACTAATCTAAATAATTATTTTTCAAAGGTATCCTGCCACTGCACACCACATCAGAATCATCTGAGGAGGTTATAAAAATACAAATCAGAAGTCTTATCCTTTGGAGATTCTGATTTGATAGGATGGCATTGTCCAGGGATCTAGATTATTAATAAAATTCTCAGGTAATTATTTGGAGTCACTAGATTGTTTACTCCTAATTCAATGTATGAATTTGCACACATTTTCCCTCTCTCTCTGAGCCTCAGTTTCCTTCTCTGTAAAGTATTAGAGGGAATGAGGGAGTCAGGAGGAGGGAGAAGGTTGGTATTAGAATCTTTTCTACGGAAAAGATCTTAGGGCCCAGGAGAATGGGCCCTAAAAGTCAGTTTCAGAGAAAAGAAGTTTTACTTACATAGAGGATGAGGCGCATGGGGGGGAAGGGGGACAAACTTAGCTAAGATAGAGTCCAAATAGAAGTAAATAAAATTTAAGTAATAAAAGAAATAAAACCTGTCATGCCTGACTCACATGGTGTTTGCGTAGATGAATAGGAATTCAGCTAATTCCTTAGACAAGTATAGAATAAAACTATTTTAGAGGATAGTCCTTCACCTGACCCTCACAGCTACTTTAGCAATAGGTAGAGCAGGTATAATTATCCCATTTTAAAAATCCAAGAAATCCCAAGGAAGGGGCTTGCCAAGGCTACACAGCAGATTAAGGAAAATCTGTAACTAAGTCCCGGGTTTCTGACTTTCAGGGTACTGTCTGTTCAACTACAATTTGGAGTGTAAATGAATACAGAGAAGATTCTCTCCTAAAAATCTCTAGGAACACTGTGAGAAAGAGAAAAGAAGACTCATCCATTTTAAGCTTTAGCCCATGGTCAACATCATGCACATTACAGTCTCTTTTATATCCTGAGAACTTACTGAAAGACCTGAAACCTCTGGCAGGGAAGCCTGCATATGTCTACCTTAACAGTACTTGACAATGCTCAAGTGTCACAGAAGCCCTTGTATATCCATTTGCTTCTAGAGACATGGTCCCCATTCCCTGAAATAAGGCAAAATACACTGTCTCCAACATTTCCTTCCTAAATAAAATTCCAGTTCTAGGCAAAAATCTTGCTCCATCCTTCTGGAATGTGAGGTCCATGAGGACAAGGACCAGATTTCTCTGGTCTATTGCTATGTCTAAGCACATAGTACTGTCTGGCACATGTCATTTAGGACCTAAATGTAAGAGCTAAAATAATAAAGTCCTTTTTTTTTTAATGTTGATTGATTTATTTTGTGAGAAGGGAGTGTGCAAACGGCACAGGGGCGAGAGAGAGAGGGACTGAGGATTGGAAGTGGGCTCTATGCTGAGCCCAATGTGGGGCTCGAAGCCTCCAAGTGAACAGTGAGATCATGGCCTGAGCTGAAGTCGGACGTTCAACTGACTGAGCCACCTAGGCACCCCTAAAATGATAAAATTCTAGAAGAAAACATAAGATAAAAATTTCATGACAATGGATTTGGCAATAATTTCTCAGATATTACACACAGAAACAGAGGAAACAAAAGAAAAAACAGACATTGGACTTCATAAAAAATTTAAAAATTTTATGCATCAAAAGACACTATCCCCATAGTAAAAGAGGCAACCCACAGCACGGGAGAAGATATTGGCAAATTATGTATCTCATATGGGATTAATATACAAAAGACATAGATAAGTCCTAAAGATCAACAACAAAAACCAACCAACACAATTAAAAAATGGGCAAAGGACTTGGATTAGACATTTCCCCAAAGAACATATACAAATGGTCAATAGCACATGAAACATTACTAGTCATTAGAGAAATGCTAATCAAAAGTACAATGTGATAGAATTATTAACAAGTGAATGAGGGCAGTGCTCTCCGATCCTTTATTATCAAAAGCTCCCTAACGCCTAATAAAGTTCATACTGTTCAGCCTTGTCCTGGGTTCCTCCAGGGTCTGGCCTAACCTTAACTGATCAACTTCAGCCATGCTGTTCTTCTAAGCCCATCTTTTGCTCCAGCTGAAGTTCTCTCAGCCCCTGGGCAGGAATGCTGCAATGACACGGAACTGAACAGACAGGGCGAACAGACAGGGCGACTGCTCTGGATTGTAAATCAGGATAACTGGTTTCAAGGGCAAGCTTTGCTACTTCTCACAACATGAAACCTTTTACTAATGATTTCACTTCTCTGGACCTTAGGTGCTTCAACTGTAAATTAGAGAAATATTTCATTAAATGTGCTTTCTATAGTTTTTTTTAAAGACTATTTCTATTTTTTTTCAAAAGAGAGACAGCACAAGCAGGGGAGGGACAGAGAGAGGGGAAGATACAGAATCTGAAGCAGCTCCAGGCTCTAAGCTGTCAGTGCAGAGCCTAACACAGGACTCGAACCCACAAATGGTGGGATCATGACCTGAGCCAAAGTGGGACACTTTACCAACTGAGCCACCCAGGCACCCCTCTAGATATAGATTTTAGTACTCATTCTGGCCTTGAGATCAAGAAAGAGGGCTGGAAAGTAAGAATTGGGAAAAGATTCACAAAGAAGATGGCATTACGGACGGCTATAGAAGAACAAGCAGGATTTAGACAGGCTCAGATAAGGAATAGACCAATTCAGGAAGAGAAGAACAACGTTAATTAGCTTAGATACAGAAGTGGTAAAACACAGGCCAGTTTACAGACCAATACCAATCCTAAATAACATTTTCATCTATCAGTAGTGTTTTTTCATAAGGCTAAATCTATTTGATATAAAGAATTATACTTTTCATTGTATGTTCTGCCTATTCTCATGCAGTTAAATTATCTTTAGCCTTAACTGAGTGACAATAATATAAGCTGATATTTGCAGTTTCAAAAATATTCTTACTTCATAAAATTTTTAATTGCAAACTCTTTGGGAGGTCTCTGCTGAATTATTTGTGAAATATTAAAAGATCAGAATAATTTGGTATAAAATTAAATAGCAACCAGCAAGGGAATCAAAAGCAAAAATGAAGAATTGGGACATCACCAAGATAAAAAGCTTCTGCACTGTAAAGTAAACAGTCAACAAAACTAACAGGCAACCGAGATGGAATGGGAAAAGATAGTAGCAAATGACATATCAGATAAAGGGCTAGTACCCAAAACCTATAAGGAACTCACCAAACTCCACACCCAAAAAACAAATAATCCAGTGAAAAAATGGGCAGAAGACATGAATAGACACTCTTCCAAAGAAAACATCCAGATGGCCAATAGACACATGAAACAATGCTCAATGTCACTCATCATCAGGAAAATACAAATTAAAACCACACTGAGATACAACCTCATGCCAGTCAAGAGTGGCTAAAATGAACAAATCAGGAGACTCTACATGCTGCCGAGGATGTGGAGAAATGGGCACCCTCCTACACTGTTGGTGGGAATGTAAACTGGCGCAACCCCTCTGAAAAACAGTGTGGAGGTTCCTCAAAAAATTAAAAATAGAACTACTCTATGACCCAGCAATAGCACTGCTAGGAATTTACCCAAGGGATATAGGAGTGCTGATGTTAGGGGCACATGTACCCCAATGTTTATAGCATCACTTTCAATAATAGCCAAATCATGGAAAGAGCCTAAATGTCCATCAACTGATGAATGGATAAAGAAGATGTGGTTTATATATACAATGGAATACTATTTGGCAATGAGAAAGAATGAAATCTGGCTATTTGTAGCAACATGGATGGAACTGGTAGGTATTATGCTAAGTGAAATAAGTCAGGCAGAGAAAGAGTTACCATATGTTTTCACTCTATGTGGATCTGGAGAAACTTAACAGAAGACCATGAGGGAGCGGAAGGGGGAAAAATTAAAGAGAGGGAGGGAAGCAAACCATAAGAGACTCTTAAATACTGAGAACAAACTGAGGGTTGATGGGGGTGGGGGAAAGAGAGAAAAGTGGATGATGGGCACTGAGGAGGGCACTTGTTGGGATGAGCAGTGGGTGCTGTACAGAAATCAATTTGACAAAAAATTATATTAAAAAAATTAAATAGCAACCAATGTAGTTTAGACCCTAAGGTATATTTTGTTGGCTTATAAGACTGAAAAGATAGAATGTCAAGATCCTGAAAGTCAAGTAAAGACTATTCTGGATTGAAGCTTTATTTTGCTCTCCAGGGGTACCTGGATACAGACGAGTCACTGCAGCATGGTATTACCTTCAAACAGACATGTGCATGAGCAGCTCCTGGGAATCCTTACAGATTTTGGCCAGAGACAAGTTAACCCTCTAGACTTCACATTTGTTCCAGAGCCCATATTTACTAATCAGCTTCAGCTCTTCGTTAAGGGGATTTCCTGAAGGGTCTCTGTGGAGTCACATAGGTTTTGTGACAAAACCACCACTTGGCCACTGTTGTGTTGGCTCTACTCTCCCATCTGTACCTAAGCACAGACCCCAGTGACTGAGAAAGAGCTGTAATTGTAACTTTTCTATAAAGTTAGGTACTTTTCACAATTTTAAATTAAAGATTGATTATATACATGAGTGAAGTATCATATAGAGAATCCCAAATTCTTAGTTTTATTCTGTAGATAAAGAAAAGCCAGAAAGGTCCCTAGATTAAAGTCCCCTCCACCAACTCAAAAGTTTTTACCTACTAAATCTCAAGCCATGGAGGAATGAAAGTGATCTTTGACAGACTGGTCACCTGACAACCAGTGCCTAATGCTTGCCACATCATAAAAGGAAGAGAATGAGAGGCTAGTCCTTACTTTCATAAACTTAAAATCTTTAGAGAGATCCAAACAACCCATCACCTAAGGCCAATCTTCGGAGGACAGAGATCAAGGAAAGCAAGAAAAATGCAAGAGTAGGAAAACACCAAAGGAATGCAAAAAAAAAAATTTTTTTTAAATATATATAGCGTGTGGTCAATCATCAAACATTTCCTAGAAATGGTTTGATTTTCAGTCATTTGAAAAAAGAGACTAAATGTTCATGAGAGGAAAGGAGGGCATTTTGAAAAGGATAGAAAAGTTATATGTAGCTGCCAGTCTTGAATCCTTCTGCCTAACAATGCCCTTGGATATGTGTGATATATATAAGTATTAGCATCACTGCACAGTAATACATTTTTTCAGTATGTTTTCTCATCTTTCATCTCATCTAACCTTCACAGCAATTTCTGTGAGATAGGTAGGACAAGATTTTCTATCCCATTTGGAAGGTCAGGAAACTCTGAAGCTCAGAAGGATGTTATAACTTGCCAAAGGTCAAGAGACCATATAATCTTGGTTATATATAACCAAGAGATTGATCAGTTTTCTTTCTTCTCCAACTCAATTAATGAAAATTCCATTTTTCTAGTTGCTCAGACAAAAAAAAAACCTTCGAGATATTCTTGACTCCATTCTCTTCTACCCCACATCAAGTTCACCAGCAAATCCTATTGGCTCTCCTTCAAAACATCCCAAAGTCTGACCACTTTTCACAACCTCTACCCTTATTTTCATTTTCATATTTTGCCTGAACTACTGTCGGTGCATGCTTACCATCCCTTTGCTATTGTACCATGCTCCTCATCGACTATTCTCAAGGTAGTATGCAGACTACATATAGTAGATATTCAGTAAAAAATTATTGAACAAGAGTGGCTAAAATGAACAAATCAGAGGACTATAGATGCTGGTGAGGATGTGGAGAAACGGGCACCCTCCTACACTGTTGGTGGGAATGTAAACTGGTGCAGCCCCTCTGGAAAACAGTGTGGAGGTAGAGTGGAGGTTCCTCAAAAAATTAACAATAGAACTCCCCTATGAGCCAGCAATAGCACTGCTAGGGATTTACCCAAGGGATAAGAGTGGTGATGCACAGGGGCACATGTACCCCAATGTTCATAGCAGCACTCTCAACAATAGTCAAAACATGGAAAGAACTTAAGTGTCCATTAACTGATGAATAGATCAAGAAGATGTAGTTTATCTGTACAATGGAATATTACATGGCAATGAGAAAGAATGAAATCTGGTCATTTGCAGCAACATGGATGGAACCTGAGGGTGTTATGCTGAGTGAAATAAGTCAGGCAGAGAAAACAGGTACCATATGTTTGCACATATAGGAGGATTAGGAGGAATTTAATGGAGGACCATGGGGAGGAGAAGGGGAAAAATAGTTGGGGAGAGGGAGGGAAGCAAACCATGAGAGACTCTTGAATGCTGAGAACAAACTGAGGGCTGATGGGGGTGGGGGAGAGGGGAAGGGGAGTGATGGGCATGGAGGAGGGCATTTGTTGGGATGAGCACTGGGTGTTACATGGAAAACAACTTGACAAGAAACTATTAAAGAAAAATTAATTAATTAATTAAAAATGATTCTGAAAATAAAAAAATTATTGAATGAGTAGATAAATGAACATAGCTAAGAAAAGGATGTTATTTCTTTGAGGTTTGCCCTTTAATGTATTTAAAGACAGTTTTTTAATGTTTATTTATTTTTGGGGGGGGAGGGGAAGGAAGGGGAGGAGAGAGAGGGAGACACAGAATCTGAAGCAGGCTCCAGGCTCAGAGCCTGATGTAGGGCTTTAACTCACAAATGGTGAGATCATAATCTGAACTGAAGTTGGATGCTTAACTGACTGAGCCACCCAGGCGCCCCTGCCCTTTAATGTACTGAGCTTTATACATTATAAATTGTAGTTGACATTTTTAAAAAATATTTATTTATTTTTGAGAGAGTGAGAACAAGTGGGGGAGGGGCAGAGAGAGAGAGAGAGGGAGACACAGAATCTGAAGCAGGCTCCAGGCTCTAAGCTATCAGCACAGAGCCAGACACGGGGTTCAAACTCACAAATGGTGAGAACATGACCTGAGCCAAAGTCAGACACTCAACCAACTAAGCCACTCAGGCAACCCCCACCCCCCCTTTTTTTAAGTAGGCTCCACAGCCAACATAGAGCTTGAACTCATGTTCCCAAAATCAAGAGTTGCAAGATCCACTGACTGAGCGAGCCAGGCACCCCTATGGTTGACATTTCTAAAGCTAGCCCTAACCCCCTGAAATAAACTACTGGCTAGACAAGTCGCAAATTGTCAAAGATGCAAAGGCTGTATAAATAAGTATAGTGTCTACAATAGAGAATGCAAGTGTTCTGTCCAGTTACAACTGCTACGTGACTGGCCAAGTCACTTCCACTCTCTGAACCTCAAGTTCCTCATCTGTTAAGCATTGTTGTAAACCACATCCAGGTTCAAAAAAACAAGGGAACAAACATACTAGTACAGTACAGAGGAGACACAGTTTATTATTAGAATAAATAGAAAAGTCTTAGGTATTATTGGAGATTGTAAATTGGGTGGTAGAATATGGCTATCGATAGGGCTATACGTAAAGTTAAAACAAAGAATGGTAATGGTTCCCTGCCTGATGGAGACCATAACTAGAATACTTCATTAGAGATATGAAGTATGTCCAGAGTACTAGTGTATGTTCAGAGGAGACTGACATGGATGATAAAGAAGCTGTTAAGGAAACCAAATCATATAAAGAAACTGGGAATATGGACTCAGTATTACGTCATCCATAAAATAAGAACATTGGAGTACAGGCGCCTGGGTGGCTCGGTCAGTTAAGTGTCCAACTCTTGATTTCAGCTCAGGTCATGATCTCGTGGTTCATGGATTTGAGCCCCTCGTCAAGCTCTGTCAACCTGCTTAGGATTCACTCTCTCCTTCGCTCTCTGCCTCCCCTGCTCATGCTTTCTTTCTCTTTCTCTCTCAAAAATAAATAAACATTTTTTTTAAACAAAAGGACCCTGAGCTAGATCAGGGGTTTTCAAACTGAGCTTTACAAACCCCTAGATGTTCTACACACATACCTCACAGGGACCTCAGTGACAAGGTGAAGAAGCCAAAAGAATGCAGCTCTGGTCCTCCCATCCATGTTTCAACCAGATCAGCTCTGCTCTTGCCTGTTTTGGGTATGAGGCTTTGGGTAATAATGATAAAAATAGCTAACAGACTGTTTGTCAAACACTAAGCCCTTTACATAGATTATTCCAATTATTCTTCACAGCAATCTATGCCATAGTAACTGCTATTATTCCCATTTTACAGACAGGAAAACTAAGGTTTAAAGAGGTAAGACAACTAGCCTAGATAATAAATATTAGAGTAGGGACTGAAATCTAAGCAGAGTCTACAGCCTACTTTTTTAAAGTTTATTTATTTTTGAGAGACAGAGTACAAGCGGCAGAGGGGCAGAGAGGGAGACACAGAATCGAAGCTGTCAGCACAGAGCCCAACATAGGGCTTGAACTCACAAACCTTAAGATCATGACCTGAGCCTAAGTCAGACGCTTAACCGACTGAGCCAACCAGGTGCCCCTCAGCCTACTATTTTTTTTTTAATGTTTATTTATTTATTTTTCAGGATTGGGGAAGAGGGCCAGAGAGAATCCTAAGCAGGCTCCATGCTGTTACAGCACAGAGCCCAATGCAGGGCTCAATCCCACAAACCATGAGATCATGACCTGTGCCAAAATCAAGAGTCCGACA
>NW_027530847.1:867236-891197 GCF_008692635.1 Crocuta crocuta
GTGACCTTCAAGGCATCTTGTATATTTAAATTTCTATAATTCCACATTCAGCTTGGCAAAGGGATATAATAACTGCCCTCTGTTGCCTGGATGGCTAAGTTGGTTGAGTGTCTGTCTCTTGGTTTCAGCTCAGGTCATGATCTCATGGTTTTGTTGCGCTCAGCACAGGCAGCATGGAGCCTGCTTGGGACTCTCTGTCTCCCTCTCTCTTTACCCCTCTCCCACTCACTGTCTCCCTCAAAATGAATAAATAAACTTAAAAAAAATAACTGCCCTCAAATATCAGAAGAGATGTTCTATGGAAAAAAGAATCGGATTATTCTCTGTGGCCTCAGAACATAGAACTAAAACAAAGGAAAAAGAGAGTGAGAGAAACTTATAGGGTGGGACTATATCTAAGAACTCTGTAGCAGAGCTGCCCAACAATGGGACAGATAGTAAGTGAACTCTGTGGTCTTGGTAGTATTCCATAATCAGAATGATCACATGGGGATTGCTGGCGATGGAGATATTGGAGGTATAATTCCTGCTTTGTATAGGAAGTAGACTAAATGACCTCAAAGGATTACAACTGAGAGTCTCAAATTCTCAGATAGAGGTTCAAGGTACCAAACACTGGGAATCATTACCATTGCCCAGTTTTTCTCATACCAAATGCAGAAAAAGGAGAAAGGCCCATCCTCAACTCCACACCTTCTGTACTTACTGTTGTAAATGTGAAACTGCCCTAAAGCAAGAATTCATGCTCACACCTGACCACCTGCTACCTTCAAGAGACAGGAAGCCACTATTGGGTTCCTCCCCTGCCTCCAACCTCTCCCAGCTGCCCTGTCACTGCAGTTCCCTACATTTATTACAGCAATTCTAAAGGTCATTGCCAGAAGTTAGCTTTAACAAGTATCCTGTTCACCCTCACAGTTTACAGATGGGAAAAAGAAAGCTCAGAAAAGGGCAATATCTAAAGCCATTCTCGGGGCGCCTGGGTGGCTTAGTCGGTTAAGCGTCCGACTTTCGCTTAGGTCATGATCTCGCGGTTCGTGGGTTCGAGCCCCGCGTCGGGCTCTGTGCTGACTGTCAGCTCAGAGCCTGGAGCTGTTTCAGTCTGTGACTCCCTCTCTCTCTGACCCTCCCCTGCTCACGCTGTCTCTCTCTCTCTCTCTCCTAGAAATAAATAAAACATTAAAAAAAAAAAATTTAAAGCCATTCTCCTCATTATTTACTAAACACACTGGTATAAGAAGTTAGCCCAGACAAAAATTCATGAAGTTGACATGGAGCTCAGGACACTGAATCTGGCTTGAAGATAGTCTCTGTTTATTATATACTTATTATTACATATGTTAGTGAATATTATTACATATGTTAGTATATATAATAATATATTAATCTATAACATATATTATTACACCTTTACCATTCATATCCCACCTACTTCTAAAAAGTGACTAGTGAATTGGACAACATAGCCTACTTGTCTCATTTTTAGCACTTTAGGGAGGAATTCTTTAAGGCATCAAGGGTCATAAAACTCAGGGAGAGGTAAAAGATTAGAGATCCACCTTAAACATGAAATCCTCCAGTCTTCTTCTGCAATTTGTGCACCAGATTCAAATGGAGAAAGACTGTTTCCAGCAACAGTTATTTCCCCACATACCTCCACTAGCATAAAGTATATGCTACCAGTACCAGTACTGCCCCAGGCAAGGGGAGCAGACTCTCTACTTCAGCCCCTTGACCCCAAACCTTCTAAAATCCTCCCTTTATTTCACCATCACAACAGAAGCCCAGCCCACCTACTGAGTCACTATAGTTTGCATCAAAACTTCTAAAAAACCACTTCCTCTTCAGGAACAATCATAGAATCCTGAACTATAAGAGCTAGAAGGACTTTGCAGAATATCTTTGAGCACTAATCCTCCACCAATCCCATAAAGGGAAGGCCCAGAGAAGGGAAGAGATGGTCTGAGACCATTTTCTTTCTCAAATGAGTGTTTTTCCTTACCACGTATATTTTAATCAGTAAATACACTATTGTGACACCAGTAAAGACATAGATGGAAGACAAAAAAGTTCCTCTTCCCATATCACTGAAAGGAACTCCAGGACATGGACCTAGATAATTAACAGAGTCCTTGGATATGAATGCGGGGACAGTACACTCTAGGGCTCTGGCTTTCCATATCACCTTGACAATCTTCTCCCTACCAGAACATGGGCTTGTCTCACCTTCCTACCTTCTCAAATACATATACACATGCCCCACAGGTATCTGGAGAATCCTAAATATCACACTCTGGAATTCATACTTGGGAGCACACAGGGGTTCTGAGAGCAGAGTTTCTATCCAAAGGTACTCCTAAATTCACTTGCCTCTCCTCAAAAGTTCTGGTGTCTAAGGAAGGATTAATAATAGCCAGAGCCTATGGAGAGACAGCAATGATTCAGCTGAAGATGAGCAGTGAGATGGCACAAACATAAAGATAGCCAGAGGCAACCCAAAGCAAACAGTGGAAGGAATGGACTATACCAAAATTCTTGGGTTTGCAGACTGGGATCCTCTCCTGGAATAACCTAGAGATTAAGTGGTTAGTGCAAATTGTCAGGATAACAGCCATCAACTACTCTTTCCCCCCTTTCCCCATGAACCCTTTAATTAATCCTCCAAATCTTCTACTGTCCCCCGTGTCTCTTCAACTTGTCAGTCCCTACCCCTGGCACTACCCCTAACATCCTTCATATCTCTCCCTGAATGCCTACTCCAATAACTTAGTCACTGATCACCTTCTCACATATGTACACATAAATCTCCACTAACACCTCCACCCATCACACTAGGAAGAAGAAATTGCAAGAGAGGTTGAAACCAGTTTTGTTTGGAGGGCAAGATTAGCCCTTGGATCAGGAAAAAAGTAAAATGTTATATGGACTAAGGAGACTATTGACTCTTCTGTCTCAACTGTTTCTCCACCATCTACACATGCAGTTACCTAGGGTTTTGTGTTTTTTTTCCTCTAAATTACTTTAAAATTTCATCTTGCCATTCCATTCCCTCCAGCAGTATCCCAGTCCAGGCACCACTACTCTGAAAAACAAACTCCCAGCAATCTGGCTTCACACTCCCATGTCCATACATATTCAGATTAATCTTCTTAAGCCCCACTGTGACCACATCATTCCCCTGCATATAATCCTTTCATACGTCTCCAAAAAATAGTCAAGCTCTCCCATTCCCGGACCTCATCCACTGTTGAAGACAACCTTGACTACTCTTTGTCTCACTCCCCACATTCAATCCAGATCAGCAAACTCCATGGGCCTCTTCAATAGATCCAGATTTGGACTACTTCTAGCCACTTTCAAGATACTAGTATGGTCTAAATCACCAACACTGCTCATCTGATTTCTATAATAGCTTCCTAATTGGCCCCCCTGCTTCTTTCTACTCTTGGTTTCTGTCTATTCTCAACATAAAAGACAGAAAGATTCTAAATATACATCAAATTGCTGTCACTTTTGTGCTCAGGATTATCCAGTGGTTCCCTACTTCACTATAAACAAAACCCAAAAGCTTATATTGACTTCAAGGTTCTACATGATCTAGTGTCCTGCTGACCTCATTCTGAAAACTCTCTAGTTCACACTGCTTCAGCTACACAATTTCTTAGCTAGTCTTAAACCAAGCAGCAGCACACTCCTACCTCAGGACTTTTGTACTTGCTTTTCCATTTACTTGGAATATTTCTCCTTCCCAATGCAACTATCTGCATGGCATACTCCATTTCCTTCTTCAATGTCTGTCCAAATATCACTTTTATCAGACAGTTCTTCCCTTATCAACCCCCATTCTTTGTTGTCATTCCCTTTTCCCTTATGCCACTCTGTATTTTCCTATAGCATTTATCACTACCTGTCATATATTTATTGGCTTGTTTGTTTATTGTCTGTCTCCTCAAGCTGAAATAGAACTTCCATGAAAGCATGGATATTGTTCAGAATAGTTCCTGGTACATAGCAAGTTCACAATAAGTATGTATTGAATGAATATATTGTTCCCTGTATAAACCCTTTACTCCAGACAAATTTGGTCTTCTCACTGTCCCAATATAATAGTAATGATGGCTAATATCTTTTGAGTGCTTTCAATGTGCCAGGAATTGGTTACATCACTTTGTTACACTATTCAGTCAATAACTACATAAGATGGAAACTACTTTTATCTACGTTTTACAGTTGAGGCTCAAAGAGATTAAATAACTTGTATAAAATCATATAGCTATTTTTGTGGCAGAAACAGGAGTCAAGTTAGGTTAGTATGATGCCAAAGCCCTTTCTCCTCATTTTTATCATACTGCTTCCCTACATGCTTTCTCCCTTCTGTGAACTATTTGTGTAAGTGGCTCTTTGCAGTTGCCCCATAATTGCTTTTCAGCTGTTTTATATAGTTCTATTTGGTTTTCCAAAGAGAATGTCAATTCCATAAGACCAAACTCTGGGTATTTGAAACGTGATAACACATTTTATCTTATATTTGTAAGCAAATTAACTCAAAGTTAATTCAAACCAATTTGACTAATATGACAAATTTCTCTTTTCAACTGTCACAATCTGGTGTTAGACAACTAGAATAATGAAGCAGGATCATATGATAAAAAGAGTAACTAGGAGTGAGGATATCTGGAGATTAGACTCAGCTCTGTCTCCAAGCTCTGTCTCAGCTCTAGCCTCACTGGTCTTTAATCTACCAATCTGTAAAGAAAGTTGACCTAGGTGGATCTCTAAATGGTCATATCATGGGCATCTGGGTGGCTCAGTTGGTTAAGAATCTGACTCTTGATTTAGGCTCAGGTCATGATCTCACAGTCATGAGTTCAGCCCCATGTTGGCTTTGCACTGACAGTGCGCAGCCTGCTTGGGATTCTCTCTCCCCCTCTCTCTCTGCCTGCCCATGCGCTTGCACTCTCTCCCTCTCTCTGATAAAAAATAAACTTAAAAAATAAATAAATGCCCATTTCAAATTCTAAAAATACTATTATTCCATAAACATTTACAACGTGTCAAGCCAAAAGTAAAAGGCCAAATTCTTCCTTAATATGGTTCTAAGAGCTTTATTTCCTCTGTGCATTATTTCAGAACATGCCCTAAAGCAAGGAATAAGCTATAAATGTGGTTTGCTAATGGCACTAGAGCTATATAAATGACATTGTTTAGGCTGAAAAGAAAGTCATGCTGTGACTCCATAAGAAGTATATAAAGCATATCAATTGGAGAATATCATGGAAAAGATGTCATTTTAAAAAGGATTATTGGGGGGGCCTCGGTGGTTCAATCAGTTAAGCATCGGACTCTTGATTTCAGTTTAGGTCATAAGCTCATGGTTGTGAAATCAAATCCCATGTTGGGCTCTCCTCTGGGCACAAAGCCTTCTTTCTATTCCTCTCCCTCTGTCCCTCCCCTGCTCATGTGCGTGCGTGCATGCACACACTGTCTCTCTCTCTCAAAAAAAAAAAAATGTTTTTAAAAAGACTCTCTCTCCCTCTCCCTCTGCCCTTCCCCTCCCCACTGTGCACATGTTCTCTCTCTCTCTCTCACACACACACACACACACAAAGCATGAATAAAAATTAGAGCAGGAAGAAGGTGGACTCCAAAATAAAAGACTTTAGGGGAAAAAGAAGACTTCATAGAATAAATGATATGATAGAGAGTTTGAAAAGTACTGAGTACAAGATAAAGGCAAATAATGCAAGAAAAATGGCAGGCAATTTTTAACTTCCTGTATATAAAAGGAAATGCAGGGGCACCTGTGTGGCTCAGTTGGTTGGGCGTCAGACTCTTGGTTTCAGCTCAGGTCATGACCTCACAGTTCCTGAGATGAAGCTCTGGATCCAGCTCTGGGCTGGCAGCACAGAGCCTGTTTGGGATTCTCTCTCTCTACCCCCCCCCAACTCTTTCTGCCCCTCTCACACCCCTTGCTTTTTCTCTCTCTCAAAATAAATAAACTTAAAAAAAAAAAAAGGAAATGCAATAATAATATATTACCCTTATGTTAAACCTTCTTTTTAAATTTACGAAAACACAGAGCTACATAGAGGAGAGAATGAAGTTGGAGGAATATACAAGAACAAAATTCTCATCTATCATAATAGGAAGTCACACTTTCTAAAGTATGCAGTATAAAAGTATTACTTAAATATATGGAGGTAGGGCACCTAGGTGGCTCAGTTGGTTAAGCATCTGACTTTTTTTAATAAACTTTTTTTTAATGTTTTATTTATTTCTGAGAAAGAGAGAGAGAGAGAGACAGACAGAGTGAGATACAGAATCTGAAATAGGCTCCAGGTTCTGAGCTGCCAGTCAGCACAGAGCCTGACATGGGGCATGAACCCATGAACCATAAGATCATGACCTGAGCCGAAGTCGGACGCTTAACAGACTGAGCCACCCAGATGTCCCGTTGACTTTTTTTTAAGCTTATTTATTTTGAGAGAGAGTGTGCATGCACGAGCAGGGGAGGGGCAGAGACAGACAGACAGACAGACAGAGACAGAGACAGAATCCCAAGCAGGCTCCGTGCTGCCAGTGCACAGCCCATACCAGGGCTCAATCCCACCAACTATGAGCTCATGACCTGAGCCAAAATTGAGAGTTGTATGCTTAAATGATTGAGCCACCCAGGCGTCCCTGAGCATCTGACTCTTGATTTCAACTCAGATCAAGATCCCAAGGTCATGGGGCGCCTGGGTGGCTTAGTCGGTTAAGCGTCCGACTTTCGCTTAGGTCATGATCTCGCGGTTCGTGGGTTCGAGCCCCGCGTCGGGCTCTGTGCTGACTGCCAGCACAGAGCCTGGAGCCTGTTTCAGAGTCTGTGACTCCCTCACTCTCTGACCCTCCACTGCTCATGCTGTCTCTCTCTCTCTCTCCTAGAAATAAATAAAACATTAAAAAAAAAAAAGATCCTAAGGTCATGAGATTGAGCCTCATGTGTGAAGTCTGCTTGAAATTCTCTATCCCTCTCCCCTGCTTATACTCTCCTTCATAAATAAATAAATACATACATACATACATACATAAATAGGAGGTGTTAAGAGAAGTAACCATATCTGGCATATCTGCACTTTACTTTTTTTTTAATAACAAACGTGATTTATTTATAGCTTGGATTTACTTTATTGTTAACAAAAAATAGTTGAACAATAATGGCCCATGTGCTACTTGTCTCCCACTCCTCTAACTCTATATCCATAATACTTAACATATGACTGACTATCCAATATCTTTAAAAATTCTTGTTGATTGAGTGACCAATGTAAAAATGGGACGAAGATGTCTTGTTATGGAATTATAGAATTTTGCACTAGAAGCAAATTTATAAATTATATAATCCAATGTTTCCCAGATTGGTGTTCCATGAAATACTGCTTCTTGTAATGTTAATAGCATGATGCAGAAAGTGTTTGGGGCTCAAATAAATTTGGGTAATCCCATGTCAAAAAAATTAATCAGATGTCTTTACTATAGGGGTTCTTAAAGGCTTTACTATGTTAATATACATTGGGAATCCCAGAAAGGTAATTTATTATATAGTGTTTCTCAGACTCATTTGTTTCATGAATTAAGCCCCTGCTAATATCTCTAGTAATGAATGGCTTCTGGAGCATTCTTTGGAAAACACTGATGTAGTCAACTCCTCTCATTTTACAAATAGATAAAGAGAGACTCTCTGGAGCCTGCTCAGGTCTGGATGGCAGGAGAACCAGAAAGAAGAGTTTCAGGATTCTGGAGCAATCTCTAGTGACTGAACAACTCTGGCCTAAGTTTTCACAGTCTTTCATCATGCACTTGAATTACTTCAAACCAGGGAACAACATCAGACACAAGCTTCTCCTTTACAGACCTTTAAAGATTTTCTGATCCCAAAGGAACCCAGGAGGTGAACCCAAGTGTCAGATGGAGCTCAAGCCATAAAGTCCAAGGGCAGAAGCTAAAGGAAGTCTCAATGGACATACAAGCCTGAGTTTCAGTGGCAAAGTAACCCTAAATTGAGCAATGGCAATGTGAATAGACCATTCATATTTGTACAGTCTTTTCCAAAAAATAAATAAATGCTTTTACAACATCATCTCACTTGATTCTCATAACAATCTAATGAGAAAGACAGGGTAGAATTATGATCCTCATTTTATGGAAAAGGAAATGGGCTCTCACAGAGTTAAATCCCTTGTTTGTGGTTATACAGCAAGTGAATGGCAGAGTTGGGCTCATTTTAAGGCATTAGGGCTTTTACCAATATATCACACAAACTGGGCAAATTTTGACTGAATACCAGTTAACTCTTCCATGAAACATCCAAACTACTCCTACTGACTCACTCAAAAAGAATAGATAAATTCTCAGGGCACCTGGGTGGCTCAGTCAGTTAAGCATCCGACTTCGCCTCAAGTCATGATCTCACGGTTCATAGGCTCGAGCCCTGCCTTGGGCTCTGTGCTAACAGCTAGCTCAGAGCCTAGAGCCTGTCTTCGGATTCTGTATCTCCCTCTCTCACTGACCCTCCCCTGCTTGCGTTGTCTCTCTCTGACTCTCAAAAATAAATAAAAAAAACATTAAAAAAAAAAAAAGAATAGATACATTCTCAAAATGCTCATGGTGGTGGCAGAAACAACACCCCACCCCAATTACTGGAAATTTAAGGCCCTATTTGGGTTCACTGTAGTAATACCACCTATAAGCTATGTTGCTGGAAGGAAGGGGGTCTTAAAAAGTTCCCACTGGGGAGGCAGCATGACCTAGTGTTACCAGCAAGGAATCAGACTTGAGTCCTGGCTCTACCACTTACTTACCCTATGACTTTATTCACTATACAACCCTCTGTGCTTCACTTCTTCACCTATATCACAAAGCTGCTAAAAAACTAATGTAAAGAATTAGAAGAATAGCATAGCGTCATGGTTATGAGTATAAACTCTCTAACTGTCCTACCTGGGTTTGAATCTCAGTCCTACTTCTTACTTCAGGTAAGTCACTTCACATCTCAGAATTTCAGTTTTCCCATATGTAAAATGAGCAACACAGTGCATTCTTGATTGTCAGCATCAAGTGAGATAATTTGTTAAGCACTTGGGCACAGTGTCTGACACTTCTGGGGAACATCATAAAAAAGGTGTGACCTCTGATTTACCTGACTGACCCATAAGCTGGACCTCAGCATTGGAAGCCTTCTTACCCCCTCCCAAGTCCTTGAAATGTGGGTTCCACTTGCCTTTCCTGCTCCCCCAGGCTACTCCAGGGACATAGCCTTGAGATGTGATGATGTAGAATTGAAAACACCTGCATGGTACTGAGCCTACTAAGGACCTCTACAAACTTTTAAGATTTGGAGGGCAAGTGTAGTGATCCGTTGTCTTGCTGCTCCCCAAGACAAGCCTTGCATGTAAATTCTCTTTGCTTATTAAAACTGCCACCTACCAACCTGGAATGGCCTGCCTCTTTCTTCAGTCTCTCCTTGCCCTCTGCCTATGGGGACTGCTTTCAAATTACACCTGGGAAACTCTGGGAAGGACTCTGAACCAACAGGTACTATAGCTCATTCAAAGATAATGACAACAACAATGGTAGTGAAAATTCCAATACCCATATTTTCTTCCCAAAGCAAAATAAGAAAGAATGCTACTCAATCCTATTCACTTCCATTTACCCTCTCCCCCTTTCCTCTTCAATTACAAGCCAAGAATACTAGACTAGAATTCAGGACACGGCTCCGTTCAGTTACATACTAGTTATGTGATTTCAGGGAAGTCATTTCACTTACTTGAGGTATTTTTCCTCATCTGAGATTAAATTAACAATACTTACTCTCCTAGGTTGTTGCAAGCATCAAATGAATTAACAGATTTCAAAGTACTTTGTAAACTATGAAACACTATATGCATTTGAGGAGTGACTTTTTATCTGTCACAGGCTTTAAGATAGATGTTTTTACCAGTAAAAAGCAATTTTATCGCCAAGTTTTTTCTCATGGACAATTCGATCCAGTACGTTGTAGCAGATGTTGGTAGTTGCTCCTTTCATCCACTCGATGAAGATTTTTCCTTTAGTCACATCAAAATTGTACTGGAGGAATGGGCCAGGACATGAGGTCTTCCAGTAAAATTCCTTGGCAATGTCTCCCCAAAACTCTGCAACAGAAAGGAAGACCCAGACATCACCAATATTCTCAGACATATTTATCCTCAGATGGCTTACCAGTCTATGACAGAAACAAGTCACAACTTCTCTGCCCTATACTCTAGGATCCACCAACAAGGTCCCTCCTCTACCTGTCTAATCTTTATCACCTATTACTTTCCTAACCCACCTTGTATTCCCATGAGCTAAATTCTGACTCAAATTTCTTCCTTCTCTCCTCAAAACTGCCACTCCATTTTTCATCATCTATTCAAATCACAGCCACACAGTGCCTATCAAAATCCCTAGCGCATTGTAGTTAAATGTAATTTGTTTAACAAATTAAGTAGTGAAAGGAAGAAATCCTTTACCCACAGAACCTTCCATATCTCTTTTTCCTAATTTGTTCATTCATACACTTTCAGCAATTATTTAATGAGTATTTCTCCTATTACATCTTGCCCAAGTGTTCCTTGCTATGAGCCAGATGTTGCTTTAAGTTCTTTATATGTATTATCTTATTTAGTATCTACCACCAATGTAAGAGGTAGGCCTTGTTTTCATTCTCATTTTATTGATTTGAAAATCAAGCATTACCAAATATCCATCAATTGATGATGTATAAAAAGATGTGGTATATATACACAATACATAATGGAATATATTCCAATATAAATGGAATATTACTCAGCCATCAGAAATAATGATATCTTGCCATTTGCAACGATGTGCATGGAACTAGAGTGTATTATGCTAAGTGAAATAACTCGATCAGAGAAAGACAAATACCATATGATTTCACTCATGTGGAATTTAAGAAACAAAACAGGTGAACATATGCAGGGGGAAAAAAGAGAGAGGGAAACAAACCATAAGAGACCCTTATTGATAGAGAATGAACTGAGGGTTGACGGAGGGATGTGGGTGGGGGGTGGGCTAAATGGATGTTGGGTATGAAGGAAGGTACTTGTTAGGATGAGCATTGGATTTTGTATGTAACTAATGAATCACTGAATTATACTCTTGAAACCAATATTGCACTGTATGTTAACTAGCTAGAATTTAAATAAAAATTTGAAAAGAAAAAAATGAAAATCAAGGCTCAGAGAAGTTAAATAACTTACCCTAGGTTATATAGTTACTAAGTCAAGATGTGAACTGCCCTGAGAAGGACATTTTTGCTAAAATCTAACAGAGAACAGGAGGTTTTCTTCACTTCCCTACCAGGAAACAGTGCCATGAGATAGGAAGGAACCAAGGGTATATGTTAGGAAGAACTCCCTGAGGCTGAAGCACTGAAAGTAAGAGAAAGAATAGCAGAAATTGATTCATAAACTGGGCAAATCATGCAATCCTTCTGGGCATAATAAGGAATTTGACATTTATCCTAAAGAAGAATGAAAAGCCATTGTAGGATTTTAAGGAGAGGGACATGAACAGATTAATAATCTTAAAATATTCACTTGCTACTCCATAGAAAATGTATTCAACAGGTAAAACATGTAATGGCAGAGCACTTAGGATATTGTCAATACAGGGTGAGGAGCTAGAACGAAGAGACACACTCAGAACCATAACACTGAAAGGAACTTTAGAGATTATTATCCCCCATTTCACTAATAACAAACCAAATTCATAGAGGTAAAGTGATTTGCTCAAAGTTATGTGATTCAGTTTATATAATCTAGTTGGAAAGATAAGACTAACACATGAAATACTGTTACCTGTGCAAAACAGAATAGATGAAAGCTAAATCATATGGTGTACAACTTGCAGTCAATTCAACAAATCCAAATTAAATCAATCCCAGGGTACCATTATATACCTATAAAACTCGCAATAATTAAAAAAATAATAAACCCAATGCCAGAAAGGCACTGCAAAAAAGACACTCTTATATGATAATGGCATTGTAATAAATTGTCACAGTCTTACTGCATACCAGGAAAATGACTGACAGAGCCATAAAAATTTTTATACCTTTTCAACATCTGCTAACTCAAGTTTGGGGAACACTACAAGAAAAAATTCCAAAGGAAAAAAACAGAGATTGCTAAAAAGCAGTTTGTAGTAATACTAATTATAACAGTGAAACTGGAAACAGCCCAAGAGCATAACAATTAAAAAAAAAAAAAAGCTGATAAAAACGAGTAATACTAGTAGTAATAATACAGCATACTAGGGGCGCCTGGGTGGCTTAGTCGGTTAAGCGTCCGACTTTCGCTTAGGTCATGATCTCGCGGTTCGTGGGTTTGAGCCCCGCGTCGGGCTCTGTGCTGACTGCCAGCTCAGAGCCTGGAGCCTGTTTCAGTCTGTGACTCCCTCTCTCTCTGACCCTCCCCTGCTCACGCTGTCTCTCTCTCTCCTAGAAATAAATACAAACATTAAAAAAAAACAAAAAAACCCAGCATACTAAATGGCCACTAAAAAGAGAGCAAATGGGAACTGGCATTTTAGCAAATGCCAGTCTTCTACCAAGCACCGGGCTAATCTTATTGAATCTAATTTTGTGTGTGTGTTTTTAAGATTTTATTTTTAAGTAATCTCTATATCCATTGTGGAGCTTGAACTCACAACCCTGAGATCAAGACTCACATGCTCTATTGACTGAGCCAGCCAGGTGCCTCTCATTGAGTTTTTTTTTTTCATATTAAAACACTCATAATTGAAGTATTTTTATTTTATGTACAATGAGTGAGCATTGAGGTAGATATCTTGGATATCTGCAGTTAAGGTAGGTACCTTGGCTGACCCATTCAAGGAAGTTTACTCAATCCAACTTATCCTTTGCATATTGACAGAAACATTGGCGACACATACTGAGGCAATGTTTCTCAGATCAGACTGTGGTGATTCGAGCAGATGTGGCAAAAACAAAAACCCTGGCTAAGCTTCTTCAGATGGCTCCAGTAGAGCTACTAGTGATCTACCTTGCTCTCTCCAATGCAGCAAAATAAGGCAAAAGGCCTCACTAAATGTTTATATGGTCCTATGAAGTATACATTAACTATCCTAATTTTATAGATGAGAAAAACAAAGCTCAGAAAACATAGGAAACTCTCCTAAAAATCACACAGCTAGAAACCAGTATACAAAATCAGATCTGTTACAACTACATTGAGTACATGTATATACTCAAAGATATTTTTAAGTGATAATAGTAGGTATAGGTTATATAAAATTATTTATGAACCCCATTTATGTATATCAATAAGGATGTAGAAAATTGAGTTTTGGGACACCTGGGTGGCTAAGTCAGTTAAGCGTTTGACTCTTGATTTTGGTTCAGGTCATGATCTCACAGTTCGTGGGTTCAAGCCCTGCATCGGGCTCTGTGCTGATGGTGTGGAGCCTGTTTGAGATTCTGTGTGTGCCTCTCCCCCACTTGCACTCGCTCACCCACTCACGCTCTCCCTCTTCCACCTGCCTTAAAATTAATAAATAAACTTAAAAAAAAAGAAAACTGAGTTTTATGATCACTTAATTTTGTTTTGGGAAGGGTTTGTTTTATTCTGGTGGAGGTATTGAAATATGGATGTTTCATTGGTACACATTCTTTTTTTTTTTTAAGTTTATTTATTTGGGGGGGGCGGAGAGAAAGGGAGACAGAAAATCTCAAGCAGGCTCAGTGCTGACAATTAATCACAGAGTTTGAACTCACAAACTGTGAGATCACAACCTGAGCTGAAATCAAGCATCAGATGCTTAACTGACTGAGCCAGCCACCCAGGCACCCCATCATTAGCATACATTCTAAATATGAAAGTTCAGAAGAGGAAAAGATGAGCATGGACTGGATGATCACGGAATGCTGTGTGGAACTGGTGGGATTTGACTAGGTAGAGAAGAGCAGAAGGAAAGGGCAAAGGCAAGGAGATGAGAAACCAGTATATCAATGAGAATGACTGGTCTAGAATAAGGGGTGTGGTAAGAAATAATGGGAAATCAGAATAGAGAGATAAGGTATAGCTAGTTATCCAGACCTTGAATGAGCAAAAGAATTTTAATATGAAATTGAAGGAAATAGGGAACTACTGAAAGTTTTTTGAAGTGACTTATGAAAGCAATGTTTCCAGAATCTCAATCTAATAGTGTTTATTTTAGATAAGTCTGTCAGAGAGATTGAAGGTGGGTGAGACCAGAAGACAGGAGAAACAACTAGGAGGCTGCTTCCTTGAATTAAAAGGTTCTGTGGGAATGGAAGAAAAGGTAAGCAGAGACATTTTACAGAGGATTTAACAGAATTTGGTGAAAGGGCAGACTGTGGGGTCAGGGAAGAGGAAGAGTATAGCTATCAGGAATATAGGGTCTGTAGTCAAGACTATCTTAGATCAAATCCCAGA
Organism: Crocuta crocuta; assembly: GCF_008692635.1. Taxonomy (NCBI): domain Eukaryota; kingdom Metazoa; phylum Chordata; class Mammalia; order Carnivora; family Hyaenidae; genus Crocuta; species Crocuta crocuta. The sequence continues at coordinate 881,744 of NW_027530847.1, forward strand.
TCCACTGTTATGTAGCTTTATGACCTTGTGCAAGTTTGTTAACCTCTCTACACTTCAGTTTTCTTCTCTGCATAATGGGGCTAACAGTCTACCTCAAACAGGTATTTGTGCTCAGTAAGCAGTAAGCAATCTTAAGTGGGATACAGAGAAAAGATCCATCTATAGTTGATACATAGATCTTATTAGAGAAGATGATGATGAAAGATTTAATTTGGGATAGTGTCATTGACAGGGATTAGAAAATAAGGGGAGCGCAGGTTTGGGAGGGAAAATTGATAAATCCCAGGCACAGTCATGTTAAATATGGTATAACATCAAGGTATGAGAATAAAATGGTCTACAGACCTATAAAATTTGGGACCAGAGCTTAAGTGGGATCCTGGGCACAGGGTTAAATATATAGAAGTTATTTTTGTGGAACTAGATGGAAAACAGATGAACTCATGATGGGGGGGAAATATAGAGAACGAAGAGAAGTGAAAAGAGGTCTGAGGATTCAAACTTGAACACTGCCTGTGTAGCAATCAACCACTCTACCCACGCCTGATTCAATCCTGTCTTACATTACTCAGTAATCCCTTGGTCCACGTTGTTCTTTTGGTTATCAAACTAACCACCATTTACTGAATGCCTACTGTGCTTCAGACACTCTATCCTGCACACTTAATCAACTGTCTTAGACCTCAAACAAACCTAGAAGGCAAGTATTGTTATCCGTATCTTACAGATAAGGAAAGGGAATCTTAGGTTTTAAACTCTGCTTAAGACCTCACAGTGAATGAATGGTAGATTTGGGGGTGGTTTGATTCATTGTCCATGCTTATCCCAATGCCAAACATAATGCTGCCTCCGAACACAGGTACAGTTTTGACCCCTTACCCGGACTAAGGGCAAGGGCAAAGTATGTTCCTTATACATTCTTAAAGACATGGGACTTTCTATCAGAATTTCTGAGTTACTACAATCCCTGCCCGTTTTCTTTTTTTAAACTGCATTTTGGTGACTTGTTCACTCTTACATTGCATAATTTCCACTGGAATTGATGAAATATGAAAACGAGACCCGGGACTCCGTTACTAATGTGGGGTACCTCCCGGACGGGAACCAGACCCGTTACTGACCACTGTGGAGACTAAGTCACAGGGTAAAGGTGTCAGGAGGCAAAGGCTGAGTTGGCGTGAAAGGGAGCAAAGAAAATTCTGCGGCTCTCCTCCCCTCGAGGTTCCTCTTCTCCTCTGAGAACCCGTCTTTTCACCGTAGGAACTCTCCTCCTTTTCTCATGAAACTTTCACTCTCCTCAAGGAAGCCCCATCTCCTCACAAAATCCCCAAGTCTCCAAGGAACTCCCCAACTCCTAGAGAACCCTCATCTCCTCACAGAACTCTCCTCACAGAACCCTCCTCCGCACAGAACTCCCAGATCCTCCCGGAACTTCTTTACCAACTCCTCAAAGATCCATGGACCCTTCAACCTCCCAAGGGAAAACCCAACTCCGTCAGGGAACCCCAACCTCCTCACGTAACCCCCGTTCCCCACGCCTCGCGTCCGATTTCTCACTCTTCTGGAAACCCCCTTCTCTCCTCACTGACCCCACCCAGGACCGCCCGGGCCCGGCCTCACCTCGCGGCTCCTCTACAGAGCGCCGGTGCAGCTCGCGGTAGCGCTGCAGCGAGGGAACGTGCGCGGAACGGGTGACCTCGGGCGGCGGAGACCAACTCTGCACTCGGCTCTGGGCTCCAGCTTCCTCCTGCTCCCGGCTCCCAGTCCTGCCCCGCTCCTCCGGAAGCCCCATAGCGTCAAGTTCCGAGCGTTGTAGGAGCCCTTGCCGTTGCTTCTCGCGCCCAGGAGAGGAAAACAGGCTGGCCGAGGGGCGGGGCCTTATGAGAGGAGGAGAGGCCAGGCGGGCGGAGGCGTGGCGACCCGAGGAGGCGGAGCCACGCTCGGTAGGGGTGGAACATGTGTTAGCAATGACACAAACTGGGGAAAGACGAGTATCGCTTGGAGGTAGAGGCGGAGCTGACTGCGGAAGGGGTGGGGCCATAGGGGAAGAGCTGAAGGGGCGGGCCGGGCGTGACAAGAGAGGTTGGCATCTCGGAGTGACAGAGGAGGGGAGGGGCCAGGCGTGACAGTAGATGAGGTGGGCCTTCTCCTGTCATGGAGTGACAGGGAGTGGAGAGCCTGGATGTGACAGGAGAGGAGGCTGAAGCATGGAGTGACTATAGTGGGGTGGGGTCTTGGAGTGATAGATGAGAAGTTTCGTTAGGGCGGGGCTCGAGCAGGAAAGAGCTGGGCAACGGAGAGGAGTTGGATCTGGCCCATAATGGAGCAGCCCCGTGATCTGATTGCACAAGCCTGTCACTCCACCGATTTCGAAAGCTAGGTGGACTAGGGTCCTTTCCGGGTGGCACTTTTCCCTTCTGAGAACTATTCCCCAGTTCTGAGTAAACCCCTCCCCTCTGTCCCCAGGAAAACCTCCTTCCACGACGACGTTGAGGGCACGGCCTGAGGACAGGGTGCCCTCTGCTAACCTTGGGGCCGGCTCAGATTTTTCTCCCACCTCTGAAGATATGCCTTCAATCTCCCTGCCTCCACAAATTCCCATCCAGATCTCAAGTACAAGACTCAAGTGAAGACTAGGAGGTGCCTTCAGGTATTTGCTAACAAACCCACCTCCTCATTACACAAATGGTAAACTCAGGGAAAGGAAAGAATTTGTGCAAGGTCACAGAGAAAACAACCAGGTTAAGGCCAAACGTAGGTCTCCTGACTCCCCTCATCAGGCTGAAGGTAATGCTTGTAAAATACTAAGGCCTATGCAAAATAGGAAAAATCACCCTTCTTTCCTTCCCAATCTCTTCACTTCACTAAGAAACCCCTCCTACCTGCCACAATTGGGCTCAATTACCTCTGGCTTCCCTCCATCCCTTCCGCTCCAGAAAGGAGAGGCCAGACAGGACCCTCTATCTCCCACCTGTACCCATCACCACGAAGGGCCCTCTCCACCCATCAGTTCACGGAATAACTGTCAAAGTAGGAAGGATCCTTAGATATCTAACTCCAAGGGCAATTCTGAGGGTCAAAGCAGCCAGCCCCCACCCCCTGAAGCCTACACAGGGCTTGTGACCCCATTAGGCCCAGACCATCTTCCCACCTTCTCCTTTGTTCTTTGTCAGGCTAACCACAAGCCCAACACACCCTAAATTGAAAAAACAAAAACTTCCCACTGCCAGACCTATGATCCAGAGCCTATTCAATCCTAAAGTGAAAGTCTCAAGGCTCCCTGAAGGGATACAAACTTCATGGGGTGGACATGGACCCCACTGAAGAGACAGATACTTCATCGAGAAGGCATTAACTGCACTGAAGAGACCCACACTTTACTGAAGGTACTCCATTAAGGGATCACAGATCTTGCTGAAGGATCTGAGATCTCACTGAAGGGCTGTGGACCCTGCTAATATGACATAAAAGGCATTGAAGTTCTCTGATTCTATTGAGGGGACATGGACTTCCTCCTAGGAGATAGAGAAGATAATAGGTTTTACTAAAGGGACATAGACTCCAGTGAGAAGACTTAAACCCCACTATGGGGCCTCTCACAACACCGAGGAAATACACTACTAAGGGATCACAGGCCTCACTTAGTGGAGACTACAGGGGGGGATCAGACTTCCCTGAAGCATCATGAGCCCTACAGACGGCACTGAGGAGATACAAACCTTTCTGTAGGGAAGAAGGCACATGCAGTGGGCACACATTCCTAGTATAGGCAGTCATCTCTTCCCCTCCCTCCCTCCTCAGCACCCAGCTCTCTTTTCTCCCCAAGCCCTTCTCCCAAGTCTTAAAGCTGTTCTCAATACACTGATGTCCCCTGCTGTCTACATATGGCACTGCAGCTGCTGGGCCGATAGTAGTTTTTCAAATGGTTGGGGAAGCAGAGGATGTGTCCCCAGGGACTTCACCAGCCCCCTCCCTCTTGCCTGTGGACTGTGCAATGGAAGTTTGGGCCAGAGGCCTCATAAGAAAGAGAGCCCCCACCCATCCTTAGAGATGGGGTAGTAATGCAAACTATAGTGTAGTCGGAATTCCTCAGGGTAGGAAGAGGATGGATTGGGTTGGACAGGATGAGAATTCATGAAATTAAGGAAATAATAACAGTAATCATAGTTATGATATTTATTGAGTAAGTGCCATGTTCTATACTGAGCACTTTCCAACATGTTATTTAATCTTCACAGCCATCTGAGATGAATACTATTATTCTATTTTGCAGATGAGGAAACTGATACTCAATGAGATTAAATGTCTTGCCTAAGATGACATGGTTTATATGTGGTCCCCACAGTGCAGACACCTAGACTACAGAGACCCATTCCTCTCCCATTTATCCCTCCCCCTCAACTCCACCCCACTCCTGCCACACCACCACCACCATTACTTCTCTCTCCAAGTGTCCTTTCTGGAACCACATCAAAAATTCTTAAAATGATGGTAAATATTTAGATTCCAGAGACCCCCATCCTAGCCTATACTCATGATCTCTAGAGTGTAATCTGGGGATCTGCTTTTAAACATCCCAGCACACACTCAAGTTTGGACTACCTGTCCTATGCGATAAGTATGGGCCCCAGAAGGGTTGATTGGAAGAGGAATCTGAGAAGTGTTGGGGGTCCGGGGAGAGATCTGATGTCCCAGGAGAGACATCCAAGGAGGTGTCTCAAAGTGAGGAACAGTCTGAGGATGAAGCATAGGGTGGGACTGAAGGTGCGTGTGAAGGTGGAGTCTCTTGAAAGAGGGGTCTGGGGTCGGGGGAGGAGTCTGGGGTCTGAGAAGGATTCTAGCTCAAACTGAAAGGAGGAAGGGTTTGGCCCCAAGGCTGCGTAAGGTGTCCCAAACCTCTCTGGTCGCGCTTACAGCGCGCTTCTCCCCCTCCATCCCCCGCGTGCTCTTCAAGATCCACCCTCTAGGCTCCCCATCCACACCCACACTGCCCACTTGCATGCAGGTCGATTACAGGCTGACAGAGCTAGGTGGAGGAGGGGTCTGCAGTCAGACCTCGATTGCCCGCGGGGGTTGTGGTGAGGCGCCCCCTCCTGGCTGCCCTAGAGCTCAGGCCCCGCCCTCGCCCGTCCCCCTCGCTCCCGCCGAACCACTTCCGGCAGGCGCTGCGCTGCTGGGGGGCGCGGGCGAGGATGGCGGCGGAGAACGAGGCTAGTCAGGAGAGCGCCCTGGGCGCTTACTCGCCCGTGGACTACATGAGCATCACCAGCTTCCCGAGGCTGCCGGAGGACGAGCCGGCGCCCGCGGCCCCTCTGAGGGGCCGCAAGGACGAGGACGCCTTCCTGGGAGACCCCGATACCGGTGAGGCCCGCTGGCCGGGTCCCTGCCCCCTGGGGACGTCCCCGGTCCTCCTTCATCTGCGCGGAGCATCACCTCCAATCTCCATCTCCCTAATTCATCCCCTTCCTCCTGGATCTCTCCCTTCTCCCTGTCTCTGTTAATTATCCAGTGAGGTTGGAGATGCATTTTTGCTTTGGAGGCTTAGGATGCGACAAGGAAGAATGATGCTAGGGACTGCAGTAGCAGGGATTGGGGTTACCTCTTGGGAAGAACCAACTAATAAGGAAGGAATGTTGGAGGGAGGATGCTAAGAAACAGCCGTGATCACCCAGAAGAGGCCGTTCTCTAGTCACAGAGAACAGACTGCAGCAGGATCGGTAGAGGCTAGGTCTTGGGAAGAACTTCCCCACAGCTAAGGATTGTGGGAAGGAGAGACCTTAGGGAGAAGCTGAGAATCTCTTCATGTCCCGGGAGGGGGAAAGAGGGTATGATTCCCGTCTGTTTGTGAGAGCTAAGTATTGGGAGACAGGGGGATGGACCGCATGACCTCTCAGAGTCCTTGGAGACCAGAGTGCCTTCTCTGCCCTGTGGACTACCTCACCCCTCCCGGAGCCATGGATCAGGCCAGGATGTTAGTAAGGTACCCTGCCCCCTAGGAAGCAGGCTCCAGAATTTTACTGTGTTCTTGGCCCTCTGCAGGGACTGCAAGGGGCCAGAGTAGGGAGGGGGGAGACCTGAGGGCCATTAGGTCTCTGAGCATTTCTTCCCTAGGGCTCTCCCTCCTATCCATGTGGCCCAGCTCTATCTTCCTCTCCATTCTTCATCCTCCATCCCCCATCCTTCTTTCCTCCAACGTCACTTCCTGGCATTAGAGCATCCTTCTGCTTAACTCTCTCTTCCTCTCAGGGCCTGCACTTGAGCCCTCTCCCTTACCAGCCTGGCAGATCCTGCTTCCCTGACCCAGCCTTCTCCAGCCCGGCCCTTCTGTAGCTATTCCCAGCCTGACAGCCCCAAACTCTTTCCCGCTCCACAAGTTCCCAGTCATCTGGCCTTTACTAGCAGCCCCTGCCAATCTAACTAGACTGTACCCTACCTGGAGGGAGGAGTAGGGAAGGCAGAGGAGGACATCACATGTCCAAGCTGCAGATCAAAACTTCTTTTACAGAAGGAGTAACCCTGGTATCAGGAGGTAACAGGTAGAGTAATGGGAAGTTGTGTCCTAGTGGATTGCAGCCTGAAACCATGTCCTTTATTCAGGGGTCAAGAGTGCCATTCTGACCCCAGCACTGCCTTGATTCTGTATGACAGTGGGCAGCCCTTCCCTGGCCTGGGTCTTAGTTTCCTCTTCTAGCTCAACTGGGAATGCCTATCTCTCTTAACCCAGAGATTGGAAAAACCCTGACATGTTTTCTCCTGGCTCCCTATAAATGTCTTAGCATTTATCAAACCTGTGATTATTCGACCAGTCATGTGATTACTCCATGTTTGTAAGCCCTATGAGGATGGGACTGTGATTGTTTTGTTCACCATCCTTTCTCCACCGTCCATCACAGTGCTAAGCACTCAATAAGAATTGTTGAATGAATAAATGAATAAAAGAGATCTCAGGATGAACAACTAGCAGGGGAGGGAGTACCTTGGGGAGTTAATATGGATTCTTCCCTCAGCTATACAAAAATCCAACAGAGACCTTTGTCACCTGAATTTCTGGGAATCTGTACCTTATGTCACACTTGTACACTAAAGTTCCAAGGACTCTTACCATCATACCTATGTAGTCATTTCAATGCTATGTCTTGGAGCACTACTTCTAGGCCCCGAGGCTTCTTTGGCCAGCTGGACTAGCCTGTTAGCTAACATGATCTCCTATGTTCTTAACCTGGTAGTGCCACTTACTGGCACTGCCCCATCCTCTTATCCAGGATTTTGGTTGTGCCCAGCTAGCCTCTAGCCTGTCACTCCCCGGAACCAAGTGCCAGGTACCCTACAACTGACCCTGTAGAAAATAGAGCTAAATGGTAACCACTCCAAGGTTGGGGAAATTCTTGACTCTCTCCTGAGCTCCAGGCCCATGTGTTCCTCTCTGTCACAGGCATCTGCCTCTAGATGTCCTGCAAGTGCTTTACTTTCAGTATGATCTATGTTGAATTTATCATCTCTTCGCCATACCTGCCGTTCCCCCAGTGTGATTCTCAATTAGTGACAGTGCCATTCATCCAGTCCCCACGGTAGAAGCCCAGGAGCTACCCATGATTTCTTTCCTTCCTCTTACTTCCAAATGGTGTTTAGATGCTCTCTTGTCCTCCTAAGTATCTTGCAGATTCCATCTCATCATCCTGCTACCACACTGTAGACTAAGCCAAAATCCTGTCTTACTTGTATTACCCATAGGCTTCTAGCTACTATCTGCCTCCCAACCCCAAACCACTTAGTACCCTGAACTTCTGGTCATGTCATTCCTTGGTTCAAAAATCTTTAATGATTCTTCCCTTAAGGAATAAGCAAGCCAGGGATGACCTCTGTTTCTAGCCAAGATCTGTTTCCTGAGCTCTAGACTTGCCAGCTCAACTCTGTTCAGGATTCTTTTGTCATACACTCAGCCAAAATGGAGCTAATCTTAAAAGAGAATTTTATTTGGTAGCATAACTGAAAAATTCAGGGATATGGGGCATCAGACATAGCTGGATCACGGCACCTAAAAAGGAATTGGCTTTCATCTTTTGCTTTGTCTTACTTTTCATGGGCTTCATCTTCAGAGTCCCCTTTCATATTGTGGGGCAACATGCCCCCCAGCAGCAACAGGTTTATTATGCTTACTATCTTAGCAATCTAGGCAGAAAGAAAGCCTTCCCCTTTCCTAATGGTTCCAGCAATAGAACAAAGTTTTAGTCTCATTGAGCTGGTGCTGGTCACATGCCTGTCCCTGAAACTGTTACTGTATAGAGGTACCTGTTCTGATGGGCTAGGCCTAGGTCACATACTCACTCTGGTCAGGAATGAGAAAATGAGGAAGGAGAGAGAGGAGATGGTATTTTCTAAAAGAGAATTGAATGGAAATGACAGCTAAGCAGATAAAAATCAGATGCCTACTAGGCCAGTTGCCTCCAGACAACTGCTAATGTCCTACAAATTCAGAATCACCAAAATTAAACTCCATCTTTCTCCCAAAAGGCTTGTGTCTTCTGATTCCAAACTAACCTTTCCCCAGTATCCTGCGGTTGCTCTTACATATCAGTTAAATCGATGGTTTTATTGCCCTAGTGCTTACACAGTAGGGTATTCAGTAAATATTTTCGTTGAATAAATGAATAACTTAATGATTGGTGGAATAAAAAGTCTTACATAGACCCAACTCTAATGAAACTCTTCACCTCCTGGTCCCTCATAGCTGATTGGAGAAAACAGTTTAAGGACAAGTATCAACTAGAATTAGCTTATAAGGTTGGCTTTTTGAGTGTGAAAATGACTCCTGCCTTGTGGAGCAATGGAAAGGAGGTTTTGAGTTATTCCTGCTTCTGCTATTTATTCATTTTATGACCTTAAGTGGGCAACGTCATCTTTTCCAGTCCCAAGTTTCTTCATCTGCAAAATGGAGAGAGTAGGCCTATCTCATAAAGTTATGGGAATATTTCAGTGAGGGAATGTATATAAAGTGCTTGGAATATAGTCAGCATCAATAAATATAAATTCAAAACCATTTCCTGCTCTTCTTTTGAAACCTCCAGGGACCAAGGAGAGTTCTGTGCCCACAGTAGGTATTTAACATCTGTTTATTGAATGAATTCCAGTTTTATTTAAAGACTATGTGGTGCTAGTGCTGTGGAGTAGAGGCAAGCATGATCAGCTAAGGGAGGCTTCCAAAGGCAAGTTTCTTTTTTTAAATAAAAAAGGTAAAACAAATTACATGTTTATGGTAAAAAAAAAAAAAGTAAAGAATAGTAAAAATTTTCTTCTCTATTCCTAACTGCCCACAATTTTTTCTTTTTATTTAAAAATATATAGGGGCACCTGGGTGATTCAGTTAGTTGAGCATCCAACTCTTTTTTTTTTTTTAATGTTTTTTATTTATTTCTGAGAGAGAGAGAGACAGACAGACAGACAGACAGCATGAGCA
>NW_027530847.1:891263-917279 GCF_008692635.1 Crocuta crocuta
TCTCTCTCTCTCTCTCTCTCTCTCTCTCTCTCTCTCTCTCTCTTCCTTTGTCTCTCTCTCCAGCTCACCTGTGTGTGTGCTCTCTCTCTCTCTCTAAAAGAAAAAAAATTTTCAGGCTCTACGCTGACAGCACAGACCCTGCTTGGGATTCTTTCTTTCCTTTTCTCTCACCCCCTGCCCCGCATGCTCTCTATGTCTTTCTCAAATAAATAAAAATAAACTTTAAAAGAAAAATATTTTAGGGGCGCCTGGGTGGCTTAGTCGGTTAAACGTCCGGCTTTCGCTTAGGTCATGATCTCGCGGTTCGTGGGTTCGAGCCCCGCGTCGGGCTCTNCCTCCCCTGCTCACGCTGTCTCTCTCTCTCTCTCTCCTAGAAATAAATAAAACATTAAAAAAAAATTTTTTTTTTAAAAAAGAAAAGAAAAATATTTTAATTAAAAAACAACAATAACAATATATGTATTGATTTAGGGGTGCCTGGCTGGCTCCGTCAGTGGAGCATGTGACTCTTGATCTCGAGGTTGTGAGTATGAGTCCCACGTTGGGTGTGGAGATTACTTAAAAAATAAAATCTTAAAAAAAAATATTTATATGTATTGATTAGAAAATATATATATGTAATAAAAATTTCAAACAAGAAATTCTCCCACCCCATCTCATTCCTTCCTTCAGTATCTTTCCCCAGAAGTAACCACTATACATGTTTTCTAAAAACTATATATGTATGTGGTTTCATTTTTATAAAGAAGAGGGAAGTGCAGATTTTGAAGGACCTTGAATGCCAGCAAAGAGCTTGGATTTTCATCATGTTGGCACTGATGAACCATGATAGTATTTTAAACAGGAAAATATAACACTCAATTTTCAGTATTATCCCACAGATTTTTAAAGGGGTTATCCTCTTCGTATATAGTAGGAGGTGCTCAAAAAATATTTATTGAATGAATTAACTTCTTAAAACACATTGTACATACAGCCAAGGGTATTAAGGTCAAGGCATCAGTTCCTTTCTTTACTGTTCAGAAACACCCAGGACCTTTAGGCTATTTAGAGAACAGATTTCAAGGCTAACATAACCCAGAGGAGGAAAATTGTGGGATGGAAGAGGGCCTCAGCCCTGGTGGAAAAGGGATAGAAGTAACTAGAAGGTGCCTTGTAGAATCATCTCAAGGAATCCTTATATCCATTTTGGCCAGTAGAGATTAGCTCCATTATTAGGATCAGAAAAGTGAGGCTTGTGGCTTGAAGTGACTTGCTCATAGTCAGCCAGCAAGTAGTAGCTTGCTCCACTCTTACTGTCCTCAGATTCATTCTCCAGATAGCAGCCAGAGGAATCTTTTTAAAACACAAAACAGATGGCTCCAGGTTCTTGCTTAAAACTCTGCAATGGCCTCCTGTGGTTCTTAGGATTAAATACAAGCCCACAAGACCCAGTGCACCTGGCCTAGCCTCCACCATACCACTCCTTCCTCTTGCTCACCATGTCAGAGCCACTCAGGCCTTGGTTATTTTTTTTCTAACATACCAAGCTTATTCTACCTTAGGGCCTTTGTGGCCTGCTGCTCCTTCTTTCTGGAACACTCTACACACTTATCCTTTGCTCTACATATGATGGCTAACTCCTTCTTATCCTTTAGTTCTCATCTTAAAAGTCACCTCCACTGAGAGGCCTTGCCTGATTTCCCCAGCTAAGCAACCCAGAAGGCACACCATTATTCTCATCATGTCATCCTTCATAGCACTTGCCACAAGTTGTGATGATATATTCTTTCGTTTACTTGTTTATTTTCTTTTCTCCCACTGGCCTGTGAACTCCATGAGGGCAGAAACTGTCTATTCCTTTTCCCTATATCTAGCAGAGGGCCAGACCCATCGCAGGCCCTCCATATTTGTTGAATGAGTGAATGGATAAGCCAAGCAAGGTTGGAAGCCAGGGCCTGCCTGTCCATTCAGTTTATGTAGCTACCTCCTTGCACAGAAGGCTGGCCCCAGCTGGGGCAGGATCTGGTTTCCAGGGAGGACACAAACCTCTTGCACTCCAGGAAGTATTCTTTGCACTGGGTCCTGGGTCCTGGGTCCCAGGTCTCTAGGTGGATTATGGGTCTCAGGAAGTTTCACCTAGGGGCTAGACATCCAGCCTCCTGCTGCCTACCTGGGGGTCCTTGTCTTTCCAGCCAGGACGACGATTCCCCCTTCAGGGGTGTATTGGGGAGACGCTAAAGGGTGAGCAGTGCCGTCTAGTGGGGTTTGCTTGACAGGGGCGGGGAGAGGGGCACACAGAATAGCTCCGCCTGGAGGGCGGGCAGGGCCGGGTAAGAGGTGCCCAGACCTACCCGGCTGCCGCCCCCGCAGACCCGGACTCCTTCCTGAAGTCTGCGCGGCTGCAGCGGCTGCCTTCCACGTCGTCGGAGATGGGCAGCCAGGACGGGTCGCCGCTGCGGGAGACACGCAAGGACCCGTTCTCCGCGGCAGCGGCTGAGTGCTCCTGCCGCCAAGACGGGCTCACGGTCATCGTCACGGCCTGCCTCACTTTCGCCACGGGTGTCACTGTGGCGCTCGTCATGCAGATTTACTTCGGGGACCCTCAGGTGAAGGGGTTGGGGGAGGGGCAGAGGGAGGGAACCGAAGAGGAGGGAGTGGGGAAGTGCATGAGGAGACCGTGGGCATTGCGGAATGGCTGAGTGAAGGAGGAGGCCAGCAAATGGAAAGGGAAGAGGACAGTGACATGGGAGAGGAAGGTCCCAAAGGGAGGGACTCAAGGTATGAGGAGGACAGAACCAGGAAGGCACCTGATCAGGTGAGAGGCACTGGAGGCAATGGGAAGAGTCATAGGGGAAAAGAAGGCAGGCCTCCCACCCCCAGCCCCTGAGGAGGTTCTGGGGTTGGTGGAGGTGCCTTAAGGGGACAGGGGTCTCCTACTGCCCCCACCTAGACCCCTTTCCCTTCCCAGATCTTTCACCAGGGTGCGGTGGTGACTGATGCTGCCCATTGCACATCACTGGGCATCGAGGTGCTCAGTAAACAGGGATCTTCCGTGGATGCCGCTGTGGCAGCAGCCCTGTGTTTGGGGATCGTGGCTCCACACAGTTCTGGCCTGGGCGGGTAAGGAGCTCACAGTTGTGGAAGTTGGGGTCCCCAAGCCTACTTCTGTGTCTTGGTCTGTAGGCCTGGGGGAAGGGGGTGGGGGAGGGGGTGTTGAGTTTCACTAGAGGGGCAGCTGGGTCCCAACTCCTTGCATTTTGCCTTTCTACATCCAATTTTACCCCCTTCTTACATGGAGTCAGAAGAGGTATTTTCAGAAGGGTTTTGTTTTGTTTTTGTTTTGTTTTGCTTTGTTTTAACTGGAAAAAGGCTTTTGTAAACTATAAGGTGCACTAGTTGGGGTATACTGTCACTAATTAACACAAGGGTACTTTCATTTTTGGGTTTACAAATCCTCAAAACAAATCCCTATGAGCATGATGAAAGCTATGGACCCTCTATCTTCCAAAAATATACCCCAGGCTGAGAACTCTTAAAGTTTATTTATTTATTTTGAGAGAGAGAGAGAGAAAGAGAGTAGGGAGGGGCAGAGAGAGAAGGAGAGGGAGAGAATCCCAAACTGGCTCCCCCTCTGTCAGGGCAAACTGATGTGGGGCTTGAACCTACGAAGTGTGAAGTCATGACCTGACCGGAAATTAAGTCTGAAGCTTAACCACCTGAGCCACCCAAGTGCCCCCAGGCTAAGAATTCTTAAAACAGAGGTTACAAACTGGCAGCCCACGGGCCATACCAGCACACAGACAAGTTTGGTTTCTACACTTAAATTTTAATATTTAATGTTTATTTATTTATTTTGAGAGGTGGGGAGGGGGCAGAGAGAGGGAGAGAGAAAATCCCATGCAGGCACAGAACCCAACATGGGGCTGGAACCCAAAAACTGAGAGATCATGACCTGAGCCAAAGGGTCGGATACTCAACTGACTGAGCTACTAAAGCGCCTCCCACACTTAAGTTTTTAAAATTTGTTTGCTATTGTTAAAAAGTTGAGAATTTTCATAAAAATCCAGATTTCCAACATCTCTTGAACAATAAGGAGCCCTGGTAACACAGGGCCCACGTTCCCACATGGCTACAATTATCTGGAGCTAAATAGCATGATGGGGCTTATGAGTCTACTCGGCCATAATGCCTACCACTCCCTATTGTTTATCTGTCCTGCTTTCTTTATTATGTTACTTGGCTGCAGGCCAACATCTCAGATGCAACTTCCATCTCAGATGGAAACAAGTCACAGAAAGGTGACAAGCTGACAAAGTCCGCATCTTGGCTCCTGCAAGACCAGCCCTGCAGGCCCCACCAAAGAAATTCCTATTATGGTTGTATACAGAGTGTCCTTACATAATTTAGTCCTGGGAGAGGGGGCTGAGGCATATACCATGGAGGCAGGTGCAGGAAGCTGGCAGGGGTCCAGCTATGGTCTGGGGTGGGGGCAGGGGGTAGAACATCTTGCTCTTCCAGTCTCTGGGTTTTCCCTAATCAGGGATTAAAGTCTCCGGTAACAGGCTAGAAGAGGTCCATGGTCTCTGCATCCCCAACCCCCTTGATTTCACTCCCCACCCTCTTAACAGAGGCTGAGTCTCTGAATCCCTGCTGGGGAGAGAGCTCAGACATCCGACTCCAGATGACAGATTTAACCTACAGCCATCACCATTGGGGGTTGAAGGGTGGCCGGTTAATTGTTTAGAGGGGTAGCATCTTATCAACCTCCCCCTTCTGTGCCTCTCCCAGTGGCGGCGTGATGCTGGTACATGACATCCGACGAAATGAGAGCCACCTAATTGATTTCCGGGAGTCTGCACCAGGGGCCCTCAGGGAAGAGGCCCTGCAGAGATCCTGGGAAACCAAGGTGGGGATGCTGGTGAGAAGGGGGGGGGGGGGCGTCTCCCTTCACTGCCCTTCTGCTAACCCAAACATTATTTTGCTGAGTAATTATAGTGGAAATGAGGAAGAGTTAAGCAGGATGCTCTAAAAGCTATGAGAAAGAGAGGCAGCTCCCAAAATAAAGTAATGAACCAAATGATCTGGATGGTTGATAACAGGCAATATACAACACCTTACTTCTCTGGCAACCTCACCTATCTGGAAACCTGAGGAGCCTGAGACATTGCAAAGTTCCCGCACTATAACTCATACTTCCCATTCTAAGCTTGCTGGCTGTAACTTTCCCAGCCCATGACCTATTGGAAGATTAAAGAGGAACTGCTAAAGGCAAACCCACTATCCACTGAGATCAAAGGAGGAAATAGAAAAATTTGGAACAATAGTTATTTGGTACAGTGATAAAAGCCAAACACATGCCTGAGTTATCACAGCTGAGTAATGGTGGTATGATAATGAAAAGGTTAAATGAAAGTCCCTTGTCCATTATTTTAAAGGGTAAGAGTAGATATAATCCAATGTAGACAGGTTTCTATCTAAATTGGTTATGTCTTGGCTCTTAAGAAGGTTTACTTAATTTATAAATCCCTGCAACTATGATAGATAAAGGAAGCCTTTCTGCATTTGCTGATAGTAAGTCAGGGAAATGGGAGGGATGCCTGCTGGGGAGAGCTTGTCCCTCCTCTGGGATACTTGGCCTGTGTCTTTCCCCTGTGCCAGCCCCCATCCCTGGCTTGGGGCTCTGCGGAGTTCAGCCCAGCCCCCCGCTTCCAGTGACCTGGTCTCCTCTCTCCCTCGCCTGCCCGCCTCACTCAGCCTGGGCTCTTGGTGGGGGTCCCCGGAATGGTGAAGGGGCTACATGAAGCTCACCAGCTCTATGGCAGGTAAAAACCCTCCCTCTGGGGACCAGGGCCCCCTGCCTGCATCTCTCCTTGGGTGGCCTTCTCCTTCCTTGGATTCTTTCCTTCCCAACTCCCCCTCCTAATATCCCCTTCCCTTGCCAGGACTCTCCTTCCCAGGAACCCCCTTTCCCCCAGGACCCCTCCTCCTCCTCCCCCCAGGACCTCCTCCACCCCCTGCTCTCCGGCCCCCCCAGGCTGCCATGGTCCCAAGTCCTGGCCTTCGCAGCAGCTGTGGCCCAAGATGGCTTCAACGTGACTCATGATCTAGGTCAGTGGGGACTGAGGGTGGGGGGAAAGTCATGAGTTTGATGGGAAGGGGAGAGGGAACCTCTGAGATTTGGGGCCCAAGCCAAAAAGCACCTCTCTCCCAGTTTGCAACTCTGGCTCCCTCCCCACCATCCTACCCTCACAGGGAGGCAGCCTCAAATGAGGGGATCTGGGAAGAGCCCATGTACACCCCCCACTTTCCTCATAACAGGCTCCTGGGGAGCCAGAGCTCTTACGGCCAGCCAGTTAGCCACCTCACCTATGGTGCATCTCAGCCCCCACCCACCCTCCTTTCTCTGCTTGCAGCCCGTGCCCTGGCTGAACAGCCTCCACCCAATGCATCTGAGCGTTTCCGTGAGACATTCCTGCCATTGGGCCACCCACCACTACCTGGCTCACTGCTGCGTCGGCCTGACCTGGCCGCAGTGCTGGATGTGCTGGGCACCTCTGGCCCCGCCGCCTTCTACGCAGGAGGCAACCTTACACTGGAGATGGTGGCTGAGGTGAGCATGTGGGGAGCTCCCCTTACCCTGAAGGACCCTACTGCAGGATATACTTCCCCTTCCTTCCTTCTCTATCTTTCTTTCTATATATATTTACTGGGGATTCCATTTACTTGAGATTGTAGAATAGACAAAACCAATCTGTGGTGGTAGAAATCAAATAAGTGGTTGTTTGGGGTGAGAGCAGTTTACTGGGATGCAGCACAAAGAACTCGCTGGGATGATGGAACTGTTCTGTCTTGACTGAAAGAGGTGCGCTCAGGCCTCCCAGGGCTGGTGCCATCCCATAGTCTTGTCCTGTCTCTCCCAGGCCTGGTGGAGACCCAGGATCAGCCTCAGCTTCCTTGAGCCCACAAGCTCACCCTGCTCTTGGGTTTTCTAGGGACTGAGGGAAACCCCTCCTTCACTGATGACTATCAGGACTAGAGATATTGACACAGGGCTTGCCAACCAACCCCAGTGATTCTTAGTCTGAGGCAGTAATGGGTTCTAAGAATTGTTGTCAGTAGTTCAAAATTCCTAATTGAAAATTACTTTCAAGATAAGGATACACACGCCAACTCTGTGATTCTCTCATCCGTACCCTTGGACTCATTATATGTATCTAGTTCTGCCTTACAGTTATAGGAATTGAATAAGTGTGTCATTAATTCTACATTCACAGAGTGCCTGTTCCATGCCATACCCTGTGCTGGGCACTGAGGTATGGCTATGTGATAGATGCCCATCTCAAATGGACTTAACTGGGAAGTCCAGCAGACTACTGGCTTTAGGTCTGCTGGGCCCACAGCTCTATCCACACTATCAGGCCTTGGTCTGTCTGTCTGTTTTTCTGTTATGACTCTACTTTCTTCTGTTTGAGTTCATTCTCTGTCAGATCCTTTCCACAGTTACTCCTCACCAGCTATCCTTCCAGCAAGCCATCCCAGGGAAAGAGCCCTTCTCATTCCAAAAGTTACAGCAAAAACCTCCAGGTTGTATCTCATTGGCCTGTCATAGGTCTCATGATGATTCCCAAACCAGTCACTGGCACGCAAAAGGAATGCTCTGATTAGCTGGACCTGGATCTACTGGAGAAGGGGATGAAAGAGACTCTTAACAAAGACCATCAGAGCTTCAGAGCTTTAGAAGAAAAAAAAACACACCAAAGTTGAGTTTATAAATTTGACCAACAAAGGAACACATATGATGTGTGTTTAGTTTAATGTGTAGAACTTCATTGTGTAGAAATTCAATGTGTAGTTAACCAAGGGTGGATTAAAAGTCAAGAGTTTCAAGTACTGAAAAGTACAGCGAGAGCGAGAGAAGAGGGAGAGAGAGGGAGAGAGAGAGAGAGAATTCCTAGTGGTTATGCTAATTTAGGAATGAAAATTACCATGCTGGAAAGGATGGAATGAGCCTATGGATTTGTTGGTTCATTGGTCAATAGAGTGCTTGGTTGCATCCAGTGAGGGTCATTCCTACTAGAATCATCCAGAGTTCATGGCTTTGGAGTGACTTTAGTTAATTGTAGTGAAATGCAGAATTCAGTTTTGATATCTTATAGGCAAATTCTGCTTTAAGTAGAAAATATTCCTTTTTTAAAAAGTAATCTCTACACCCAATGTGGGGCTCGAATTCAGGACCCCAAGATCAAGAGTTTCAGGCTTTACCGACAGAGCTATCCAGGTGCCCCAGAAAATGTTCCTTTTATGTAGGCAGAGAGGGTACTATGTGCAAGTCCATGGAGTCATGAGTTCAGGAACTATATTTCACTCAGGTAGCTGTACAGAGCTCACTGCGGAATAGCAGGACATGAGGGGAGCATTGGACAGGGGCCATGTCACAAAGGACCTTGAATGTCAATCTAAGGAGGTCATTCATAGAATGTCTGGTACATAGCAGGTGCTCAGTGTTAGTGCTTTTCCCCCTTTCTTTTCCCTAGGGTCCCAAGGGCTAATGGGGTCCCTAAGGGCCATGATGGAAATTGCAGAAGGCACAAAAGTTATAAACATCTGATCTGTCTTTGATTCCAAACATATACCATAGGACAAGTCCACATGCTTATACTGTGGTGTGTGACTTGTACTGTGGTGTGCGACTCACAGATGTGATGGGGTCATTCTCTCCCCTCTAGGCTCAGCATGCAGGT
The DNA here is from genome assembly GCF_008692635.1 of Crocuta crocuta. Classification (NCBI taxonomy): domain Eukaryota; kingdom Metazoa; phylum Chordata; class Mammalia; order Carnivora; family Hyaenidae; genus Crocuta; species Crocuta crocuta. Next base: position 899,987 of record NW_027530847.1, read on the forward strand.
GGTGTCATAACTGAGGAGGACTTCAGCAACTACAGTGCCCTCGTGGAGAATCCTGTGTGTGGTGTATACAGAGGTGACCTCTCTCCCAACTCTCAGGGTCCCTGCTCGGGAGAAGCCTCCCAGTCCATGGCCACCTCCTTTTGGCCTAGAGATTCCTTCCCATTTTACAGGAGAGAAACTGAGGCAGTGAGTTGCCTGGCCAGCCAACTGCTGAAGGAAGCCAGAGCCAGCTCACCTTCTGAAATAGTCATGGGGTCAGTTACCCCAAGTATTTAGGATATGGGGAGGGAGGTCTGGTCAAAGGCTCAGGCCTGGAAGTTGGGATTCTGGCCATAAGTTTTCTTGACTTGGGCTCTGTGTTGCCTCAGGCCCACTCTTACTGCCATGTACTTCCTAAGAAGAATTCATAAGACCAGAGTCCACGTAGCTTCATATTGAGCAAACCTTTGAAGACAATTATAAACCTGTCCCCTCATTGTGTCAAAAGGAAACTGAGGCCCAGGGACAGAATGGAACTTAACCTGCCAAACTCAAAACCAGAGGAACCCAGAAAGCCAAGCCTATGACGTGGATGAAATCCATGTTTGCTGAATCCAAAGTGGTGGGTTCCTGGGTCCCTCAGAAGGTTCTGAAGTTCTCTCCCCTTTAGGAGATTGAGATCACCCTGAACCAGGAGAGGTTACCTCTGAGTTCAGGTTTCCAGGCCTCAATTTCTAGCCTGATTCTTCTACCAGAGGTGGGTGTGTATGAAGACCTGGGTTTGAGTACCAGCTCTCCCATTCACCCTGAACAAGTCACTTCCCACTGTGAGCTGTGGTTTCCTCCTTAAAATGGAAATAATAATAGTGCCTACCTCGTGAGGTGCCCATGAAAATTCGATGAGGTGATGTCAGAAGTTGCCCTGATCAGAATGGATGCTGAATATTTATTTGATTTTACATATCCCCTCCCCAGCCTGGGTTCTCTTTTCAGTGCCAGTACCTTGAGCTTGTCTCTTATTAACTTGGACCAGCTGCCTCTCTGTGCCTCAGTTTCCTCACCTGTCAAATGAGGATGATAACATTACCCATTGTGAGGATTAAGTGACTTAATCAGTTAATGTTACATGTCAGGTATTATCATTATTCCTTTGATGTCCAAACATCTAATAACAGGGGCCTCAAATAGGAAGAGGAGGTTGCTGCTCCCAAGAAGTTTTAGGGGTGGGACCACAATGGGCCCTGAATAGTATCCTGGTCTGTGGGAGGAGCTAATAGGAGACCTGTGGTGGACCAGGACTCTGGGCATCTGGACACCTGTCCCTGCTCTGCCTGCAGTGTGCCTCTGGGCAGACTACATTTCTCCTGAGCCTTAGTTTCCTTGTGCAGAAGAGGAAACTGAAGACCAGTGTTCTGAGTTGGAGTCCTGGCCCTGCCCTTGACTTGCCATGTGAACTTGTGTGGGTCCCTTTGCCTCTCAAAGCTTTGCCTGTCAGCACAGTTTCCCTGTCTGATGAGGAGTTCAGTGCAGGCCTCAGCCTATGTGATAGGATGTGGAGATGCCTTGACCCCTCCCCTGCCATCTAGTCATTTCCATTTTTTTTCCAGGCCACCTGGTTCTCAGCCCCCCACCCCCGCATACAGGGCCTGCTCTCATCAGTGCTCTCAACATCCTCGAAGGCTTCAATCTCACCACCCTGGTGTCCCGGGAGCAGGCTCTTCACTGGGTGGCAGAGGCAAGGCCGACCCCTCCACCCTGCCCTGGGTCTTGGTACACTGGGAGTAGGGGGATGGGGTACTACCGTGGGGCCAGACTAAATCACCTCCAGGTTTTCTCACATGAGAATCATTAGTGTGAGTCCTGGGAAGACGCTGGCAGCCTCTTCCACACCCCTATTATATTTTCAGACCCTGAAGATCGCGTTAGCCCTGGCCAGCAGACTGGGAGATCCTGTCTACGATTCTACCATCACTGAGAGCATGGATGACATGCTCAGGTGGGTCCCAGGGCAGGACCCTCAGGGCTGCAGAAGTGGTGGTGGATGTGAGGAAAGGATCAGATGAAAAGCAGCTGGTAGAGCAGGATGACCTGGAGTCCCAAGTCCATCTCAGCTCAGCTCTAAGTCATAGTGTGACACTGGTTGCCTCACCCTGTACCTACCTCAGTTTCCTCAACTGTCAATGAGTTGGCCCTCAAAACTTTTTGACCCTAGCAGGGCACTTATGTAGGCCCATCTGTGCCCCCTTTGGAGTGGAAAAAGAAAGCCTAATAACAATGAAAAGTTTCCAATTACTGGAGGTGATGGGAATTTTTACATTATACATTATACATTAGAACATACATTATGCTGTAATAATGTTGTAAGACTATGGGCCCTGGTCAGACTGACTCAGTTCAGATCCCAGCTTCAACAGTCACTAGCTGAGCAGGACTGGACAAATTTAAATTCTGTAAGTCTGCAGACACGTGAAAAAAAAAATAATAATAAATAAATAAATAAATAAATAAATTCTGTAAGTCTGTTTCCACAAGAGGGTCTGACAATAATGGTGCCAACCGCATGAGGTTGTGGTATAGACTAAATAAGGTCATACATGCAAAGCACTGAATACATTGGCACATAATAAGTATTCAACAAATATTAGTAGTAACTAGCAATAGGGGTGGGTGAGAATGGTTACTACTTAACCAGCAGCTCTGCCTGACCAAAAGGCTAGCTAAGGAAAAAATCAGAAACCAAAAATATACTTAACATGAATTTGTATTATTACTCAAACAACTCTATGAATTAAGTTGGAGACAATGAAACCAAATGAACAGCTTTAAAAAGCAAAAAGAGCAGCAACTAAAAACAAGGTGAAGTCTAAAAAGTCTTCACAAGGGTGAAGTCTAAAACCAAAGCCTCTCTGCCCTCACAATCCACCTGAAACAAAGCCCTCTGCTTTATGGTTGAAAGCTGAATGAAAATCCTCAGTAATCCTTGGTAACTTCTCATCCTCTAATCAACTAGAATAACCAAACCAACAGTTATTAAGTAAGAAAGTTATTAAGTTATTAAGTAAGAAACCCTCTGTCAAACTTTAAAAAGTCTGGAGAATTGCATGTTGTGTTCAATTTAGCTCTGACACACACACACACACACACACACACACACACACCTATTTTAAATTCGTTCAAGTAATTTCATTCAATAAATACTTATTAAGGGCTTATGTGCCAAGTCTTCTCCTACAAAATTCTAATAGTAATTAAAGATCTCTGTATATAAAACCCTCCTCTGACTAAACTCTTAATAAAACTTCAATTCTAAACTAAAAATAATTAGGTTAAATAAATTCTGTTTGTTAATGCAAAACAAATATTATGTGAGCATCCACTATGCCCCAGGTACTTTCAAGGAAGGGATTAAGTGAGTAAATGAAGTCAAGTAACTAAAAGACTCTTGATTTAAGCAAGTAAATAAAAGTTGGCTCTAGAAGGGACTCTGAATGACACCTAAATAAATTCAGTCAGCCCAATAACACTTTCCTGGATATTTCCCATACACTCAGAATAAGAGATTCTGCTCTCATAGACCTAATAGTCCAGTGGAGGAGGCAGACATCACAAAGTGGTAGGTGGGGTGTAAATGAGAGCCTGCTGTGTATTCATCTCCTACCCCTTGTCTTTTCAGCAAGGTGGAAGCCGCCTACCTCCGGGGCCACATCAATGATTCCCAGGCAGCTCCTGCTCCACTCCTGCCTGTCTATGAGCTGGACGGGGCTCCCACGGCTGCCCAGGTGCTGATCATGGGCCCTGATGACTTTATCGTGGCCATGGTCAGGTATGCCAGCTCAGATTCAGAACCTGGCACTGGGGATTGTCTGGGTCAGGAAGAGTTGGGGGCTGGATGGGGGAGAGAGTGGCCTCAGGGCTCACCTGGCCCCAACCTCCACCCCCAGCTCCCTGAACCGGCCCTTTGGCAGTGGCCTCATCACTCCCTCCGGGATCCTGCTCAACAGCCAGATGTTAGACTTCTCCTGGCCCAACAGGACTGCTAACCACTCTGCTCCCAGCCTGGTAGGACCTTGATTCCCTACTCCCCTGGGAACCTTGAAGCTAGGTAGAAGGTGTAGTAGAATGGCTGCCACTCCCTCCCTACTTTAGGAACTTAAAGTATAAAGAAAAGGAACCTAAAACAAGGTGTTCCACTTCATTCCCAGCCCAAGTCTGGGGCTTGGAGCCTCATGGGCCTGAAGAAACCTCATCCCATTCTGCCCCTGTTTCACTATGTGACCTAGAGAAAGTCTTGACCCCTCTCTTGGCCTCAGTTTCTTCATCTGTACAATAAGGATATTAGCCCCCATTTGATGCTTTGGCACTTTTCAGCACAATGGTCTACGATTGTGTGATGCTAAGCTGATGGGACTCAGCCCTCTGGTTGGTCAAAAGAGGAAGGAGATAGGAAAGATGGTCTAGTTGGAGGCCAGTACTCTTACACCCTACGAGCTGGGGCCCTGGCAGTATGAAGACAGATAGAGATGACTAGGGTGGAAATTATCCTGTTCTTCTTCTTGGGCATCTTTCTTGACTTGGTCCCCTCCCTTGCCACCCATGGTAGCTCCATAGCAACTCAGTGGGGCCACAGTCCACCCTAGTTACCCAGGAACCCTGCCCATTTCACAGACAGCAAACTGTGGCCTGGGAAGGGACCAGTCTCCCATGAAAACTTGCCCCACCTGTTATCCCCCTGTGGTCTCGGTCCTCTGACACAGGAGAATTCGGTGCAGCCAGGGAAGCGACCACTGTCTTTCCTGCTGCCCACTGTGGTCCGGCCGGCAGAGGGGCTCTGTGGGACCTACCTCGCACTGGGGGCCAATGGAGCTGCCCGAGGCCTCAGCGGCCTGACCCAGGTGAGGTTTCCTCCATGGTAGGCCCTTTGTGGTTAGCAGCTAAGCTGTAGTCTGGACTGTAGGTGGCCTTCATGTCTCTGTCTTGTTTTCATCCCCAGCTCAGCAAACATCGGGCAAGTCTGCTTTGTTATAAGCTCATCATGGGGACATAGGCTATGCTGAGTTACTTAGCCAAAATGGAGCCCTAAATTTCCATCTTCCATATTGCATGGAAAATCATGGGCCATTGGAACTGAAAGGTGATATAGCATCTAGGCTACCTAGGTTCTGTCAACCTCAAGTTCCATGATGCCTCTCTTCAGTATCTGAATAGACAAGCAACCCTCTTTAGGGTCTGATTTTGAAAGGAAGGGCCTACACTTCTCCAAAATGTCTCGCAACAGTTACACAGATTTTCTGAGCACCTGATATATGTGCCAGGCACATACTTTGGTAGGTGGTGAGTTAACTAGCCTGAGCTTTGGAAGCAGACAGCTCTGGCCCCAGCCCAAATGCTACCAATTTCTAACTGTGTGATTTTGGGAATTCACTTAATCTCTCTGAACCTCAGTCTCCTCATCTGTAAAATGAAGATAGTAACAAGAGCTAACATTTATAGAATTCTTACTAAGTGCCATGAGTGGGGTTACGTGTGTGAATTCTTTTAGCCTTCTCAACTTTGGAAAGAATCTTTATTTCTACTTTGTATATGAGGAAACTTAAGACCCAGAGAGGTTAAGAAGTTAGGTCCAGTTTACTAAGAATGGGCAGGCAGTTTGGTTTGAGAGCCTACCCACACTCTTAACCACTAAGCTAAAAGTACCCCCCATTGTGCCCTAGACCATCCCCAGCTATTAACCCTGTCCTTGACAGGGAAAAGGAAAGAGAGCCCTAGGCTGGATTATAGGAGACTGACTGCTAGTGGTACCTCTTCCTTGGAGCTCTCTAAACTCTGGAGTGATTTACTTTCCCTTTCTGGCTCTTGGTTTCCCCTCTTTGAAATGGAGATGGCCATCACAGGCCTGCCTCTCTTCTGGGGCTGTTCAGATAATACCACTAGTGTAAGGTTTCTAAAGAGTAAGAAGTCTAGCCCAGGAGCGAGACTGGGGAGTCCTGAATCTCCATCTCTGGGGCAGCCCTGACTTCTACCTCTTGGCTGCCCACAGGTTTTGCTGAATGTCCTGACCTTGAACCGGAACCTGAGTGACAGCCTGGCCCATGGCCGTCTGCATCCAGACTTGCAGTCTAACCTCCTGCAGGTGGACAGTGAGTGCAGAGCAGAGATCCCCATGGGGTGGGCAAAGGGTTAGGTGGAGAAGGGGGCTCCTCCCAAGGGTTCCCCTGCCTATACCAGCACAACTCCCTACCAGTGAAAGGTTGGTTTCTTCCAATGAACTCCTTTGAAACAGTGAAAGATCTGGGGATTGGAACCAGTTCTGTCATTTCTGGGCTGTGTAGCCTTGGGAAATTCATGTCTTCACTCTGAGCCTCAGTTTTCTCATTTGTAAAATAAGATACAGTTGTTCAGTCTGCAAACTATTCATTCAGTAGTTTGTATTGAATACCTACCGTGTGCCACGTATTATCCTAGGTACTGAGGATATGGCATTTATAGGCAGACAGGAAAAGAAATAAAGAAATATGAGAAAGCAAAATACATGCTCTGTGGACTGACTATAGGGCTTATGTGATAACTGGAGAAGGCTTCTCTTGGGTGACATGTAAGCCCAATATCTGAAGAGTAAGAAGGAGCCCACCATGCAAAGAACAGGGGCAGGTTTTGTAGGCCAAAGGAACAGATGCAATTCATGACAGGAATGGGCTCAGCATGTTTTAGGAGTAGAAAGGAGACTGGGGTGAGTGCAAGTGACATGAGATCAGAAAGGAAAGCAGAGGCCATATCATGGACCTTACAGGTTATGGTTAGAAAACGGACTTTCCTTTAAAAATGACTGGGGCTTAATTGTAGACACAGATTAATCTTGCATTTCTTGTTATTGTTGTTGTTTTTTGTTTTTAACTTTTTTTAATGTTTATTTTTGAAAGAGAGAGAGAGAGAGCAACTGAGCTTGAGTAGGGGAGGGGCTGAGAGACAGGGAGACACAGAATCTGAAGCAGGGTCCAAGCTCTGAGCTGTCAGCACAGAGCTTGACATGGGGCTCAAACCCATGAACTGTGAGATCCTGACCTGAGCTGAATTTGGACACTCAACCTACTGAGTTACCCAGGTACCCAGACACAGCCTAAGTTTGTAAGTGGGGAAGTATGTGCAGGTTTGAGGCTTTTTTATTACAACAGACAATGTATTATACAAATACAAAAGGGATAGAGCATTGAATGAGACATGGTCCTTGCCTGCTTGGTATTATTATCCCCATTTTATAGATAAAGACACTGAGGCCCCCAGAGGTTATAAAGTAGTCAAAGATCAAATAGTAAGTGGCAGAACTGAGATTAGAATAGATATCTGGCTGATACCAAAGACTCAGTTCTTTACTGCCTGTCTCCTAGCATGAAGCACTTTAGAAGCCAAAGACCCAATCCTCAGCAGTCACACCCTGTGGTTTGGCTGGTGACACTCTGGATCCCAGATGATGATAATGAGGCTATCCCAACCAATAACTTCTGGTGTCTTTTGAATGTGAGGCTGTACGCTAAGTTATTTGGGTGTGGAGGGGTTTGGTTCATCCTACCTGCCCTTAAGGAGCTCATGGTCTATGACAGGAACATGAGGAGTAGGCCTGGCCAAAGGAAAGTTCATCTACTGGGGTTCCTGGGAGGCTTTATGGAGGAGGTAACAACTAACCGGGCATTGGAGTATGAGCAGGAATTTGGCATGTGGGGATAAAGAACCTTCTGGACAAATGGGCAAAAGCCAGAAAGAATGGTTCAGAGAACAGCCAGGAGGCCTGCTGGACTAGAGATATTATTTCCTAAACTTAAGAATTTATCCAGCACCTTCTTGAATTTTGCCATATTTGCATACCATCTAAACTGTTATTTACGTATGTGTATCTATACATGGGCTTCCTTTTCAATGTAAGTGTATTTCAAAGGTAAATCTCATATCATAATCATAAATGGAAGAAATAGCATCATTTGCCATAAATAAAAGGTAAGTAGCTATAAAAAGTCAACTGTTTTTAGGTTTTAGGTGGATATTGTTGCCCCAGAAGTCTCTGGGGCCTGCTCTATCTGTAAAGGAGATTAAAAATGTCAGAAGCCAGGGGTGCCTGTGTGGCTCGGTCAGTTAAGTGTCTGACTTCAGTTCAGCTCATGATCTCATGGTTCATGGGTTCAAGCTCCACATCGGCTCTGTGCTGACAGCTCAGAGCCTGGAACCTGCTTCAGAGTCTGTGTCTCCCTCTCTCTCTGCCCCTTCCCCACTTGCACTCTGTCTGTCTGTCTCAAAAATAAACATTGAAAATTTTTTTTAAAAAAGAAAGAAATATTAGAGGCCAGACTGAAACTTAGTCCTTGCCATTATCCAAAGGATTGAAAGGGACCCATAAAGGAAATACATTTCTGACTCAGTGATTCAATGCTATTCAGTATTGTATCTTTACCTCAAGAACTACCCTAGATAATCCCATTTGAGGAAATAAGAAAACCATATCTTTGTTGAGGAGCAGTAGGAAGTGAGGTTACAGGGCTTATCATGGAGGTCCATGTTAAGAAGCATGGATTGAATAGAGGTGGAATAGACCTGATATGTTTTATGGAGGGGAAGTGGATTGAAGGGGGGAGAATTTAAATTGGAGAAACAGAAGCAACTAGGATAATGGGCCAGGCAAGAGACAGTGAGGACCTGAACTTAAATAAAAGGGTAGGGATTTCTTCATTTATCCAGCAAATACTTATTTAACATTTGCTATGTCCTCACCCAGTTCTAGGCACTGAGGATCAATAATGAACAAGACAACATCCTTGCCTTCAAACAGCTTATAATCTAATGGAGAGAGACATAGTAAACAAACAAACAGGTAGCAAGAAGTATTTTGAAAGAAAATAAAGGAAGGTAAAGATGGCAGGGCTGCTATTTTAGATAGTGGTCAGGGAAGTTCTCCTTGAAGATTGGAATGAAGTAAGGAAGCCAGTCTCATGACTATCTTGGTGGAGAGCATTCTAAACAAACAAAACATCAAGTGCAAAGCCCTGAGGTAGGAGCATGTTTGGCTTGCCTGAGGGACAGCAAGGAGGCTAAAGCAGAGGTAAGCAAGGGAGAGAGTAGAAGGAAGTGAGGACAGGAGTTTAGAGAGGTAGTGAGGTCCCAGGTGCCTTAGAGCCCTTGGTAAGGACTTTGGGTTTTATTCTAAGAGTCATCTAAGCTATTGGGAAGTTTTGAGAAGGGGAGGTGAGTGGTCTGACTAATGGTTTAAAAGGATTCCTTTTGCCTGTATGAAAGCAGGACTGGAACCAGAAAGACCAGTCAGTGGGATATGTAGTAATGGTTGCATCCTGGCTATCATGGCAAGTAATGATGGCAGTTTGGCCTAGGCAGGTGGAAATGAAGAGCCCAAAGTCCTTTTTGCAATATTAAGAATGACTGTGTGTTATTGATCATGTACTATATGCAAGGTTCTAAGCTCTGTGCTCTCTGTGTATTCTCTCTTTTAATCCCCACAACAACTTCACATGTTGTTCTCATATAATCCCTATTTTATGAATGAGGAGGCTGAGGCTCAGAGAGGTAAAGCAATTTGCCCAAGGTCGTGCAGCTCCTCAGTGGGGCATCCAGGATCATGACTCAGGTCTGACCACAGGACTCCTGAGCCAGTGCTCTGAACACTCTGAATGTGTGTATGTTGGGGGATGGTTTTCAGGTGAGTTCACAGAGGAAGAGATTGAGTTCCTGGAAGCCAGGGGTCACCATGTGGAGAAGGTAGATGTCTTATCCTGGGTCCATGGCAGCCGGAGAACCAACAACTTCATCATTGGTGTGAAGGACCCTCGGAGCCCAGATGCAGCTGGAGCCACCATCCTGTAGAGCAGCAGGGTGGGGCGGGGGTCTCTGCTCCCCCCCTTTGCATGTTCCTAGAGTCCCTCCTTCTCCCAGGTTTGGTCTCAGGGGGACCCCAAGGATGCCCCAGATCATGGGCCAGAGGGGATGCTTAACAAACCCTATCCCAGAGTAACTGGAAAACTCTCTATCCAGAGGCCTGTGGTGGTGGTGGTGATGGTACTGGTGGTGGTGGTGGTGGCGGCGGTGGTGGTGAGTGTCAGTGTCCACAACCAGGAAGACAGGGCCTTGAGGAGTCAGACTATCTGCCTCCTTTCCCTCAGCCATGCTGGCCCTGAGCTTAGGGATGTGCTTGCAAACCCTTCTCAAGGGTCCTCACAACCCCAACATCTCCAGTCTGGCCTGACCTGGACCTTGTCTTCCAGCTTCCTTCTCCTGTCCCCAGCCTCATTTCTTAAGTGACTAGGATTTTTTAAATGGACCATCTTGGGGAGAGGGTGCTCCTCTCTTCCTCCCACCAAGTTGAGGTGGGGCCTTGCATCTGGGGGGCCCCAAGTTATGGGTAGGGGTGGGGGTGGGGACCAGCTCAGGGGCTTCCATTTGCAAAGGGGAATTAAAGAAAGACTATTGCTTAACCCATGGCTCTGGATTGATTTATATTTGGCTATTTGGGGAGTGGGAGAAAGTGAAGTGGTACAAAAGCAGCCACAGCAATTTGTTTACTATTTGTTTCTTAAATTAGATATTTTGGGTATTTCCTTCATATCTTGGTTAAGATATGAAGTTTCCTGATTTAAAAACTTACTATAGGGATGCCTGGCTGGCTCAGTTGGTAAAGCATGTGACTCAGTCTCAAGGTCACAAGTTTGAGCCCCATGTCAGGCCTAGAGCCTACTTAAAAATAAATAAATAAGTGATTTTTAAGTGAAAACAAAAATACTACAAAGTTACAGTAATCAAAACAGTGTGGTACTGACATGAGGCTGAACATATCAATGGAATAGAACTGAAAGTCTAGAAATAAACCTATGTATCTATGATCAATTGATTCTTTTAATGTTTATTTTTTGTATTTTAGAGAAAGAGAGAGAATGAGTGGGGAAGGAGCCAGAGGGAAAGAGAGAGAGAAATAAATAGGGCTCATGCTCAGTGCAGAGCCTGATGTGCTCTTGATCCCCAGACCCTGGGATATAACCTGAGCTGAAATCAAGAGTTGGATGCTCAACTGACTGAGCCACTCAGTGCCCCTATGAGCAAATAAATTTTTGACAAGGGTGCCAAGATCATTCAATGGAGAACAAATAGTCTTTTCAACAAACAATGCTAGTACAATTGAATATCCACCTACAAAAGAATGAAGTTTGACTTTTACCTCACCTTCACATACAAATAGTAACTCACAATGGATCAAAGACCTAAATATAAAAGCTAAAAACAGACAAGTCTTGGAAACATACGGTTTTGGGTCTAGTACCCAGAATATATAAAGCACACTTCCAGTTCAACAACCCAATGAAAAGTTGGGCAAAGAACTTGACCAGACATTTCTCTAAGGAAGATGTTCAAATGGCCAATAAGTTCATGATAAGATGTACAATATCGTTAAGTCACTAGGGAAATTCAGATCAAAACCACAATGAAATGCCACTTCACACTTACTAGGTTGGCTATAATAATATTTTTAAAATCATTTTTTAAAAAGGAAATAAGTGTTGGTGAAGATATGGAGAAATTGGAAACCTCATATTTTACTAGTGAGAATGTAAAAGTACAGCTGCTGTGGAAAACAATTTGACATTTCTTTAATAATCAGAATTATCATCTGACCCAGCAATTTCACTCCCAGATATATACCCCAAAGATTTGAAAACAGGTGTTCAAACAAAACTTTGTTCATCAATGTTCATAGAAGCACTATTCACAAAAGGGAAAAGGTGAAAACAACCCAAATGTCCAGCAATGGATGGATAGATAAGCAAAATGTGGTATATTTATACAATGGAATATTATTCAGCCATAAAAAGGAATGAAATCTGATACATGCTACCACATGAATGAACCTTGGAAACACGCTGAGTAAAAGAAGTCAGACACAAAAGGTTACATATTGTGACCGATATTTATATGAAATATCCATAATAGGCAAATTTATAGAGATGGAAGGTAAATTAGGCGTTGCTCAAGGAAAGGTGAGGACAGCAATATCTAAATAGTACAAATTTTCTTTCTGAGGTGATAAAAATGTAAGAATATTCAGTATAGTACTTTATTTTTTTAAAAATGTTTTATTTATTTCTAGCAGACAGAGAGAGAGACACACAGCGTGAGCAGGGGAGGGTCAGAGAGAGAGGGAGATACAGACTCTGAAACAGGCTCCAGGCTCTGAGCTGGCAGTCAGCACAGAGCCCGACGCGGGGCTCGAACCCACGAACCGCGAGATCATGACCCAAGCAAAAGTCGGACGCTCAACCGACTAAGCCACCCGGGCGCCCCAGTATAGTACTTTAAAAAATTGACCTGAAGTGGAAACTCACCACCAGTAGAATGGATAAATTGTGATATATTCAAATAATAAAATGAAAGGGACAGCAATGAAAAGGACAAACCACAACCATAGGCAACAATATAGATGAGTCTCAAAAACAAAACTGAACATAAGAAACCAGACTCAAAAGAATACACTCTAGAGGTGCCTGGGTGGCTCAGTCTGTTAAGCTTCCGACTTCGGCTCAGGTCTTGATCTCACAGCTTGTGGGTTGGAACCCCTTGTTCGGCTCTGTGCTGACAGCTAGCTCAGAGCCTGGAGCCTGCTTCAGATTCTGTGTCTCCCTCTCTGACTCTCCCTCCGTCCTCACACTGCCTCTCTCTCTCTCTCTCTCTCTCTCTCTCTCTCTCTATCTCGGAAATAAGTAAAATATTTAAAAAATTAAAAAAAAAGAATACACTCTATATTATCCCATTTACATAAAGTTTAACACCTGGTATGCCTCACCTATGCAGTTAGGGGTCAGGATACTGTTTACCCTCAGATACATTCGTTAGATTACTCCTTTCTGCCCGTGGACTCCCCGAGTAAGCATCGTTAAAGTCTCCCCTCCCACCGCCGTCATGTCTAAGTCAGAGTCTCCCAAAGAACCTGAACAGCTGCGGAAGCTTTTCATCAGAGGTTTGAGCTTTGAAACAACCGATGAGAGTCTGAGGAGCCATTTTGAGCAATGGGGAACCCTTACGGACTGTGTGGTAATGAGAGATCCAAACACCAAGTGCTCCAGAGGCTTTGGGTTTGTCACCTATGCCACTGTGGAGGAGGTGGACGCGGCCATGAATGCAAGGCCACACAAGGTGGATGGAAGAGTTGTAGAACCAAAGAGGGCTGTCTCCAGAGAAGATTCTCAAAGACCTGGTGCCCACCTAACTGTGAAAAAGATTTTTGTCGGTGGCATTTAAGAAGACACTGAGGAACATCATCTAGGAGATTATTTTGAACAGTATGGGAAAATTGAAGTGATTGAAATCATGACTGACCGAGGCAGTGGGCAAAAAGAGAGGCTTTGCTTTTGTAACATTTGACGACCATGATTCTGTAGACAAGATTGTCATTCAAAAATACCATACTGTGAACGGCCACAACTGTGAAGTAAGGAAAGCTCTGTCTAAACAAGAGATGGCTAGTGCTTTCTCCAGCCAAAGAGGTCGAAGTGGTTCTCGAAACTTCGGTGGTGGTTGTGGAGGCGGTTTTGGTGGGAATGACAACTTTGGTCGTGGAGGAAACTTCAGTGGGCGTGGTGGCTTTGGTGACAGTTGAGGTGGTGGTGGATATGGTGGCAGTGGGGATGGCTATAACGGATTTGGTAACAATGGAAACAACTTTGGAGGTGGTGAAAGCTGTAATGATTTTGGCAATTACAACAATCAGTCTTCAAATTTTGGACCCATGAAAGGAGGACATTTTGGAGGCAGAAGCTCTGGCCCCTATGGTGGTAGAGGCCAATACTTTGCCAAACCATGAAACCAAGGTGGCTATGGCAGTTCCAGCAGCAGCAGTAGCTATGGCAGTGGCAGAAGGTTTTAATTACTGCCAGGAAACAGAGCTTAGCAGGAGAGGAGAGCCAGAGAAGTGACAGGAAAGCTACAGGTTACAACAGATTTGTGAACTTAGCCAAACACAGTGGTGGCAGAGCCTAGCTGCTACAAAGAAAACATGTTTTAGGCTGTGTGTATGGGTAAAAAAACTCAAGGACTGTATTTGTGATTAATTGTATAACAGGTTATTTTAGTTTCTGTTCTGTGGAAAGTGTAAAGCATTCCAAAAAAGGGTTTTAATGTAGTTTTTTTTTTTTTTGCACCCATGCTGTTGATTGCTAAATGTACTAGTTTGATCATGATGCTGAATAAATGTGTCTTTAAAAAAAAAGGATACTGTTTACCCTCAGAGGCATGGTAATGATTAGAAAGGGAGCTTCTGTGGAGCTGGTAATGTTCTATTTCTTGATTTAGGTGTTGGGTAGACAAGTGTTGTTCACTTTGTGAAAATTCATCAGCATTTACACTTATGACTTGTGTATTTTTATCTCTTTATGTGATACTCTAATAATTTAAGAATACTTTTAAAAACAGGTTTTTAAATCCCAAGAGTATTTCTTTTTTTTGTCACTTCTTGCTACTCTTTGATTTGTTTCAATTGTGTAGTTATCACTCTACTTTTTAATCTTTTTCCTAATAGCAAGCCATTGCTAGCCCATATCAAGCCTTTACGCAAAGTAGAAGTAACTCCTCTTCAAGGTACTTTTATTTCCGGTTTTCTGAAATTGTTGCACTGATTTTGCAGTAACATGGCACTTTACTGCCATCTACTGGTATATTATCACAATAAAGTTATAAATTACGGTGTTAACCAGGGACTAGCACCCGCTTAGATGTGATGTTATCTTCCAAGACACAACTTACCCTACTAAATGTGGTAACATTGTTTGGCACTGTTGTGATGGACCGGCAGACAGTAGAATGTTAACATTCTCTGGATGTTTTTGTTCTTTCTTTTTATTCCCGTTTGGTATTATTGTTTTTTGTTTTTTTTTAAATTTCTGAGAGAGAGAGAGAGAGAGAGACAGTGTGAGTAGGGGAGGGTCAGAGACAGAGGGAGATACAGAATCTGAAGCAGGCTCCAGGCTCTGAGCTAGCTGTCAGCACAGAGCCCGACGAGGAGCTCGAACCCACAAGCTGTGAGATCATGACCTGAACCGAAGTTGGACTCTTAACCGACTGAGCCTCCCATGCACCCGTTTGATATTATTCTTAAAGACATGGTTGAAGTATTCACTGCAAAAGCTTAAGCCACTTGGATTAACATGTGAAAGCAAAAGTTCAATAAATGCCAATCAATTTGTTTATATCAAAGAACAATTGATTTGCTTTTTCATTACCCAAGTCTGAATCCAGAACAATCCTGGATTTTGTAGGATTGCTTTTCTTGCTCAAAACATTCTGTGAAATAGTCTTATACCCTCTCCAGAGGCCTCTGAATCTGGCACTTATTGAAGCCCTCATAAGTGCTAGGTACTCAAGATATTTTATATCTACTGATTCATTTAATCCCCTACTCCTCATCTGTAAGGTGCCCTTATTATCTGCATCTTACAGATGAAGCAACTGAAGTACAAAAATGTTAACTCATGTTACAAGTGGTGATATTACAAAAATATCTTCTTTGAGGAGCTTATGGTCTATTAGGGACACAAAACAAAATAAAAATACCATGTAAGGCTTAAGAAACAAAGGAGAAAATACTTTGGACCCTGTTGGAAAAGACATTTTACTTCTTTGGTCCCAGTTTCCTCATCTGCACAACGAGAAGGTTGAATTTTCCCAAGGCCACACAGCTAATAAATAGCAAAGCTAGAATCTGAATTTTGGGTATTTTGGTTTCAGAGCTCAAACTTGCAATCACTATGCTATACTTAGTGCTAATTCATGGCCTGTTTGGGTCCCTTTGCTGACTTCCTATAGGCAACAAATACTTATGTTGCTCATGCTTCTGCTGTTTTCACCTACAGGATATGTAGGTGCCCAACTGGGCCTCTGGATCCTACCTCCCTGAATACTTGCTAATCCCAGAGAACCTGTCTGGGGAATGGTCAGGGAAGGAGTCCTTGAAGTAGTGATGTTTGAGCTGGGATCTGAAGGCTGATGGGTTATCTAAGCAGTGAGCATTTTAGGCAGAGGGATCAGCATGTTCAAGGGTCCTGAGTAGGAAGGAAGTACAATGTATGAAGATCACTGTAATTACAGCCCAGAGAGAGAAGAAGGCCCTAAGATAAGTCTGGGGATGTGGCAAGGGCAGGCAACTGTTAAGACATCTATTCGGCCTTTATCTTAAGAGCAGTGTGGACCATCAAATAGTTTTTGTTTTTAATATTTAAAAAATATTTATTTTTGAGAGAGAGAGCATGAACATGTTAAGGGCAGAGAGAGAAGGGGTCAGAGGATCCAAAGCAGGCTCTGCAATGACAGCGGTGAGCCAGATGTGGAGCTTGAACCCATGAACCATGAGATCATGACCTGAGCTGAAGTCAGACACTCAACCCACTGAGCCACCCAGGTGCCCCTCAAATAGTTTTAAACAGAAGAGAGACATGATAAAATTTCTGACATAGAAACATTGCTGACAGCAGAGTGGAGAAAAGACTGAAGGTGAGCCAGGGTGGTCGTGAAAAGGCCTTAGATGATTACTGCAGCAATTCAAGTATACACTGTATGCTCAATGGAATGAAAGGACTCCTGATTCCTTTTCTTAGATGAAACCAGTATGTCTGACCAATATGCAATCAATTTACAATCCACTGGCTCATCTTCTATGATGCTCATGACACACTCCTTAACTCCCATTTTACAGATGAGGAAGTTGAGGTTACAGGCAAAAAAAGTTACATAACTATCAAGTGTGAAAAACCTGATCTGAATTCAGGCCTTTATGACAGACATCAAGTCCAGTGCTGGGAGGCCTCCCTACATTTGGGGAGAGGGGAGGAGTCACATTTTCTTGCACCTAATGTGATTGCTAAGATGATGGTGACAGGGAAAAAAGTATAGAGGGACTTATAGGCAAATAATATATAGGCAAATAATAATAAAGGCTAAAGGCTATCTTTATCACCGTTAACTTTATTAGACACTATGTGTCAGGAACTGTGCCAAGTGCTTTCCATATGTCTTCTCTCATTTCCTCTTTGCAAGCAGTATTATTATCCCCATATTTCAGATATGTAAACTGAGGCTTGGAAAGTTGACCTGCTCAAGGGCACTCGGGCCAGAGGGTTCCTATAGGGCTGTACACGGACTCCAAAGTGGAGGCAAGGCCATTGACGATATTACAGCGCCAGGAGACAGAAAACCTTCCAACCCCTGCACTAAGCTCTGCACCCAAGAGAGCGGGCGCGCGCTCCGCCTCGCGCTCTGGGGGACGTTTGGCCACGTGATCAGGGCC